>NC_056733.1:215975330-216155330 GCF_019279795.1 Protopterus annectens | reverse complement strand
GTTACAAGATGTCTATCACCAATGGACATTCATTATGCGTTTTTTGTCTGGGAGCAATCCACCTGCAGGAGTCTTGCAGCTTCTGCCATGCTTTTAGTCCCAGGGTGCTCCAAGAAAGAAAGAATAAGTTAATTCTGAAGGGACTCTTGAAACCCTCATTCGAAGAGGCCATGGATTCTGCTTCCAGTTCAAAATCAAAATCCACAAAATCAAAAAAGAGATCTCCGGCTCCTTCATTCTCCTCGGAGCCACCGGAGAAAGTAATGAAACCAGCTTCGACCTCCTCAGCTCCACTGTCCCTGGGGCCGCAGGAAGTGTCTGTGTTGATGGAACCGGCATTGGCTCCAATTATATTGGAACCTCTTCGGAGCCGATCGCCTAGCACTAGACCAGTGTCACCTGAAAGGAGATCCCGATCTCCCTCCCTATCCTCCAAATCCTCCAGGACACTTTCAGATGTGATCTCCCTCCCTATCCTCCAAATCCTCCAGGACACTTTCAGATGTGGATGTTGATAGGGTGGTGCAGAGGCTCCTTCAGTCACCGGTTTTGGCTAAATTGTTCTCTGCTCCGTCCCAGTCGGCTCCAGAGCCTGTCCCGATACCTTCTTCGATTATTCCTCCTCGGAGCGCATCTCTGTCTTTGGAGCCTGAATGCTCCGCTCCATGTGATGTTTCTAGGTTGATTTTGATGGCCCCTCTGGGCTTATCGGTGCCGACATTAGCTCAGACCCTGTCAGTGCCATCCACGGGGTTAGGGACTCTGGATTCTTCAGTCGGGCCCGAGAGGGACACCTCAGGACACGTTTCGGTTCCTAGTCTCCCGCTCAGTGCCTCGGCACGGGGAACCCCGACTCCTGTCGTGGTCTCAGAGGCTGGCCGGTCCTCGGAGTTGGGGGGGGCAGCCTTTGAGGCCATGCAGTGTGTGCTGGCCAGATCTTCAGCCACATCATGTGGGTCGGTCATTCTGTCCCTTACCACTCCAATGAGAGCCTCTGATCACCACCTATCTGTAGACAGCGGAGCCCCAAGGCCTAAGGATACCCCCACGAGTGGTCCCCAAGTTTCTGAGGGCCCCTCAGAGTTTTTGCCTGAGGAGCCCCCTAGAAAGAAAACGTGCAAGAGGAAGCACACAGACTCCCAGGATGAGTCCTTCACCTCAGATACTGACCTCGAGGAATCGGACGGATCCCCCAAGTCATCCTCTGATGATGTTTCTTTCTCCGACATCCTGGAGATATGGAAACAAAGAGGTGACTGGCCGTCCAAAGCCCCCTCAAAGGAGGAGTCGGTCTTCCTGAAGGCCTTTGGTGCTCAGCCCTCCTCCTCCTGGGAGTCCCCACCCTTCGAGCTCCTGGATTTAATTTGTCGGAGGGTGTGGGAGAACCCTGATTCTGTGGAACCCGTACCCAGGAGACCCAACAAATTTCTGTCTGCTCCCCCGGGTAAGGAGTTTTTGTCCAAAGGAGTCCCTGTGGATGCCATGATGGTGACGGCAGCCACTCAGAAGGAATTAGCTGAGACTTCTTCCTCTGTCCATCCTCCTAACAAGGAGTCTAGGACCATGGACCGGTACGGGAAGCGTACCCTATCATCAGTAACCTTTACCTTATGGTCGCTGAACTACCTGTCTCATTTTACTGAGCTCCAGAGAGATCTCCTCAAGGAGTTAGGAGATACTCTCGCGGGTTATGTTCCTGAAGCGGTGGCCCAGATGGTTAACGCCCAGGTGTCTACCCTCAATTCCATTGTTAACTCCTGCATGCGGCTCATTTCATATGCAGCCGAGGGAGCGAGTAGGGCAGCAAGCTCAGGAGTTGCCCTTAGGAGGCAAGCCTGGATGCACCATTGTCATTTCGTGGAGGCCTTCAAGTCTTCTTTCACTGACGCCCCCTTTGATAGTTCTTCTTTGTTCGGAACCAAGGTGAAAGACACCCTCACCAGATGCGAGCAAGAGGGAAAGACTCTGTCTGCTGTAGGGGTCCATTTTTTCCCTTCCCTCTAGACCTTACCCCAAGGCCCAGAGGGATGGGAAGATGTGGTTCAAAAAATCACAGAGGTTTTTTCCTGGTGCACAAGGTGAGCCCCCTCCAGAGGCAGAGGAGGGGGAGGTTATTCAGGGAGATGCCGCCCTAGAGGCAGAGGGGGCCCCCGCAATTCGGGAGACCGCGATTCCTTTCGTGGCTCTCCCTACCGTCGTTCCTGATGGGATGCCCGACTGTGCGTTTCCAGAGCCAGTCGGGGGTCGAATATCGTTATACCCGGAAGCCTGGCAAAGCATCACCCAGGACCGATGGGTATTACGAATAATTTCCGGAGGTTATGTCATCCCCTTCGTCAGATCCCACTCCAGTCAGAAAAATCCCGCATGTTCCACCCAGTCAAAGGGATCACGCAGCTTCCGAGGTTTCAAAGCTGCTAAAAAATGGAGTCATCCAGCAATGTCCCCTCAGACCAGATCGGATTAGGGACTTAGTCAAAATTCTTTTTGGTGCTGAAAAGAACAGGGGACCTGAGACCCATATTAGATCTCAGCCAACTGAACAACTACACATAAAAGTCCAAGTTCTGTAAGGTCACACTACAGTCAATTCTCCCATTGTTGGGAAAAGAAGTATGGATGTGCTCCATCGACTTCAAGGATGCTTACTACCATATCAAAATGGACATGGCATCCAGGAATCACCTACGCTTCCGGCTGGGAGCCAGTTAATTTTCAGTTTCGAGCCCTGTCCTTTGGTCTCACCTCCGCCCCCAGCGTGTTCACCAAGTGTATGGCGGTGGTGACAGCTCACTTGAGACGTCAAGGATTCCAAGTGTTTCCGTATCTGGATGACTGGCTCCTCACCACCCCCACCAGGCATCTACTAATCCAAACCAGGCACACTACCATCACTCTCTGTCAACAGTTGGGCATAACACTGAACTGGGAAAAATCTGCCTTGTTGCCCTCACAGTGTGTCATTTTTATAGGTGCAGAGCTAGACACTGTTCAAATGCGAGCCTTTCTACCGCAGGAAAGAATCAGAGTCTTACAGCAACAGGTGCATGCCCTACTGCCCCTGAGGAAAGCGAAGGCAAGATGGGTTCTCCAACTCCTGGGGTCTATGGCAGCAACAATTATGTTAGTCTCTTTAGCGAGATTGCACATGAGGCTCCTGCAATGGCTCCTCTTTGCTCAGTGGTCTCTCAAGAGACTTCCACTTTCCCACCCTATTTTGTTCACGGACAGATGCAAACAGGATCTCAGTTGGTGACTTTGCACCAACAATCTTGACAGGGGAAAACCCTTAGTTCCACCACCTCCAGTTGCCACAGTGACCATGGGACGCCTCCCAGATGGGATGAGGGGGGCATTATCTCGGCAGGACAGTCCAAGGCACTTGGCAAGATCACGAGATACATCTGCATATCAACATCTTAGAAATGAGAGCGGTGCTACTTGTGTTGTAGGCACTTCAGAGCTTTCTACCTCTCGGGACTATTGCAATGCACTCAGACAATATGTCGGTGGTGTGGTATCTGAACAAGCAGGGAAGAACCAGATCATACACCCTGTGCAGAGAGGCCATGCGAGTGTGGTAGTGGGCAGTATCTTCCCAGCGGTTTCTGTTGGCAACGCACATTCTGGGGAAGTCCAACGTGATAGCAGACAGGCTAAGCAGAGCTATTCTGATGCCTTACGAGTGGTCTCTGAATAGTCTAGTTGCAGAACGAATCTTCAGAAGATGGGGTCAGCCTTGCTGTGACCTTTTTGCCAGCCCCCTCAATGCCAAATGCAGCAGCTACTTCACGCTGATCTCCCCACAGGGGGAGTCACCCAGGGACGCTCTAGTCCACGATTGGCCCTCCGGTCTGCTTTATGCTTTCCCTCAGTTTCCCTTGCTATCAGAAGTGATTCAGAAAGCGCAATCCTTGGGAAGCAGAATGATTCTAATTGCTCCACACTGGCCTCATCAAGTCTGGTTCCCCTTTCTCCATCCCTACATTGTGGACACACCTTGGACTCTGGACCCACAACCAGACTTACTGACACACATGTTGGGACAGTTCCACCCCTCTCTGCGGACCCTCCGGTTGACAGCCTGGCTACTCCACTTCCATCGTTAGTTAGTCTTCATCACTTTTCACCTGAGGTAATTCATATTTTATCTTCCTCTCATAAGCCCTCTACTAGGAAGATTTATTCCAGCAAATGGAAGAGGTTTTCTATTTGGGCTCATACCCAAGGAATTGACCCTTACACAGCTCCATTTGCTTCCATCTTGGAGTTTTTGTCTATGCTTTTCCAGCAGGGCTCAGCGTCCGCTACCATTAAAGTTCAATTGGCAGCGATTTCTAATTTTCATGTTGCTAATGAGACTAGTCTGATGGCTTACAGACTCTGTAAGGCTTTCCTGAAGGGCACTTTGTTACTCCGTCCTCCTGTCTCAGAACCGATCATGCCCTGGGATCTAACGTTTGTTCTGCAAGCCCTTACTTCACCACCCTTTGAGCCTGCAGCTGTATGTGACTTAAAATTCTTGACCTGGAAAACTGCCTTCTTAATAGCCATCACATCAGCCAGACGTGTTTCAGAAATTCAAGCTCCTTCTATCAAACCTCCATACTTGATCTTTCGTAAGGACAGGGTTTCTCTTAGACCAAACCCTTCTTTTCTTCCTAAAGTGGCGTCCATATCTAATCTTAATCAATCTATTGAGTTGCCAGTGTTTTTTTCCCCATTTTTCAAACAAGGCAGAATTTAAATTTCATCAATTGGATGTACACAGACAGTTACGTTTCTATCTGCACAGAACCAAAGATCTCCGAAAATCTGATCAGCTGTTTGTCTCCTTTTCGGAAAACAGAATTGGGTCCCCTGTCTCCAAAATCACCCTATCCAGATGGATATCTAATTGCATCTCTTTCCCTTATTCCTCAGGGGGTAAAGACCTACCGTTTCCTTTCAAGGCTCGCTCTGCTTGGGCAGTGTCTACATCTACAGCCTATCAGGCCAGATTGTCTATGGATGATATTTGTGCTGCAGCTACCTGGGCATCTCCTCACACCTTTGTTACTCATTACAAGCTGGACGTGGTATCTAGGGGCAGGTCTTCCTTTGGTTCCACAGTACTCAGGAGCATTTTCCTCTGAGCCTCCCACGATGTAGGTGCTGGGGACGCTGTCCCACAGGTAAGAATGTAGGCGAGATTGGACTACATAACATCAAGAAGTTATGTACTCACCATAACGTTCGATGTATGTAGTCCATCTCACCTCACATTCCCCCTTCCTGGAGGATCTGGAGGTTAGGTCTGGTTTTTAGAGCTCCCTTCACCTTTAGTTTATTCTTCTTTACTTGGATGTTGTTGTGCATGGGGTATGAGTGTGGTGGTCACAGCAAAGTAGATCTGGGGATATGGAGCAGTGCAGCATGGGATACCTTCTTAGCCCAACCAATAGAAGACTTCAAGCTAGAAAAGTTTGTCCGAGTCGGAGCCAATATTCGGCTTTGAACCCACGGGTAAGAATGTGAGACGAGATGAACTACATACATCGAACGTTATGGTGAGTACATAACTTCTTGTTTCCAGGATTTACTCATTATTGGTATTACTTGGCATTAGATTGAAAAAGGCAAGTAAAACCAATACTGAATAAATGCCAATAATACTACTGTTATAACATCCTTCCAATAGAATACCCAACCAGCAAGCCCTACCACACATCAAAATGCATCCCACTAAAGCAATGCCACAAAATTGTACATGTGAGCATTCACTGTTTCACAACCACCATAATCGGTCGACCAGTGCAGAAACCCCCAATATACAACACTCCATGGAATGCGCAAGCATCAAAACAAAATTATCAGTGGCTGCCATTCAAACCCACACTTATCCATAGAAAAAGCATTGAATTTGTAAAACAATTGAAAAAGGAAAACAAATACTTTTCTGTTCCAATAGCTTAACCCAAGCCCTAACACTCAAATCAAATGAATTTTTCCTGAATAGTGTTAGTTTTTAGTGTTTCCGAAAGGATTTTTCATAAGGCAAGCTGTAGGGTTGGGGTTAGGGGTCAGTGATGGGATTAAAGCAGATTAGTAAGGATGGAAGGAGGGTCTTTCCCTAAATCTTCCCCAAACCAAGACACTCAGGTACACGCCACATACGTTAGCACACATGCACAACACTAAATCTAGTCCTTATTCTAACCCTGACAGCACGCACACACACACTGAGCTAGCCCGTAATCTAACTCTGTTCTGCAAAGGCCTGCACATATACATACTCCCACACCAGTCCTAGTTTGTGTAATCCCATACATATTCCCACACCAGTCCTAGTTTGTGTAATCCCATACACTCATTCATTCTGCATTTGACAAATAAAACACATGAAACTAATTGCTGTTGATCTATTTCACCACCAGAACACACTGTCAAACAAATGGCTATTCGACACTGTGTGTGTGTAAAAATGTGTGTGTGTGTGCAATATATAAATTCCTACATAACTCATTGGATGACAAACTGGCATATTAAAAGAACCCAGAAAATTAGGGTAGACTAACACCTCCAAAAGAGCTGTCACTAATCGTGTATCCCATGGTTGAGTCCTCAGGCCACCTTTCCCAAACAAAAAACTGCTGTCAAAACCATGACCTAAATAAAAAAAAAAATGTATAATATCTTTTGGCAAGCATGGTGTCCCTTGTAACTATTGCATCACAACAGGCCTTTGAAAATTGATGCATTAGTTAGAGACCTGGGAACATACGTAGACAATGCAATGCCTTTAGACCGCCATGTTCCTACTATTGTAAGAAAGCTTATTGGTAAGGGTATGTTTTCCAGGTTAAGGGATGTGATCATTCCACTGTATTCTGCAATTAGGCCAGTCATGAATGACCACACTGCTTTCTCAGCAAGAAAATGTATTTATTTATTTTATATATTTTACATTTGTTAACCGGGAGAGTCCGACTGGATACGTGTCCATTTTCAGCGGAGGCCCAGGGAGGAAAAGCTCCACATGTACAAAAGATCACGATCAATATTCATGGTTACATTGAAAAAAAAAAATTTAAAAGGTGATTATTTATATACATGGTTACATTGAAGTTTAAGATCATTGTAGGTTTATAGTATGAAATATGTACAGAAACCATTGCGCAGCATTTTAGTGTATAGAATGATATGATACCTAGATTGATGTCATGAATGACAACCAGGAGAAGAAAAAGGTGGTTAGTTAAGAAGGGGAGTTATTGGAAATTAGATGTAGAAGGTTAAAAACATATCCATAGAAAGGCTAAGATAACAGGATGCTATAGAAGAGTTAAAAACAAGGCATTAGAATGGTTAGGATAGGGAGTTAGAAACAAAACATTATAATGCTAAGTATAGCAAGTTAGGTTAGATTTGGTTAGTATTGTTCTAAAGGTTATTGAGAAGTATATATAATGTAGGTGGGTTAGGTTTAGAAAGTTTAATCCTATAGGATAAGGAAGTTGGTTTTACTGCATAGTTTACCTACTAGAGTTGTATGTATATTGGGTTAGTCTGGGTCTAGACATGGACATAGCCAATGCTTGTTTAGGTGACTCTTTAGGGATGTTTTGAATTGGGGTAAGGAGGTTATAGTGGTAAGATATGGGGGTAGCACGTTCCATTTTTTTCCAGCTGAGTTGGAGAATAGTGATTCTCCAGCTGAGTTGTTGGCTTTGGCAGATTGTACTTGCATTTTGTTGGATGAGCAGAGGGATGGTAGGTTGCTGTAGGGGGTGATATTTGTCAGAATTGGTGTACTGTTAGGTTGGTAGAGGATTTTATGAATAACTATGAGTTGGTTGTACTGGAGTTGATTGGGTAGTTCTAGTCAGTCTAATGTTTGAAGATTTTGACAGTGATGGGTTCTGTAGGCTGTGCTTGTGGCGAATCTAGTTATATTGTTATAGCAACTAGCTAATTTGTTTAGGTTTGCTTTCTGTAGGTTTAGGAAAATGGGTGAGGCGTGGAGAAGAGTCAAGAGAAGATGTGTTCTAGCTATGGCTGTTCTGGCAGGTGGGGTTTAGGAATGGTTTTATCCTATACAAGGAGCCTAGTTTTAATGGTTTTGTTTATATGACTGTCAAATATAAGGTTATCTATTGTTACACCAAGAAGTTTTGTGGATGGTTCTGGAGAGGTTATGGTACCATTGTTGGATAAGATTGTAATATTTGGTGATTTGAATTTACAGGTAGGGGAGAAAAGTAGTAGTTTGGTTTTGTTGGGATTCAATAGGAGACAGCGATTATTGAACCAGACCTCTACTTTGTTGAAGGTGCTTTGGGATAGGGATTGTAGTTCTGAGGGGGTGGTGGCAGAACAGATAAGGGTAGAGTCATCTGCATACTGAATACAGGTTGCTTCTGGGATGATTTTTGGGTAGGTCATTGATGAATATGGAGAAAAGGAGGGGACTAATATGGATCCTTGGGGGACACCAAGGGTGATTGGTAGAAGGGTGGATAGATTTTCCTTCCATAATACTGCTTGTTGTCTGCCATGCAAGTAAGAGTGGAACCAGTTGATTACTACGTTGTTTAAGCTGAATGATTGTAGTGTGTCTAGGAGTAGGTGATGATTCACCATATTGAATGCTTTGGATAGGTCGAGAATGAGGGCAGAGGAGAGGATGTTGTGATTACGGTTTTGATTTATTGTGTGAGAGAAGTGCTGTCGTAGTACTATGGGCAGGTCTGAATCCGTGCTGGGATGGGGCTAGGAGATTGCTCTGGATAAGGTGAGTTGGAATTTGCTTATGTATACATTTTTCCATTAGTTTGGCTAAGGAAGATAGGATGGCTATAGGTTTATAGTTTGAGAATTCAGTGGAGTTGCCCCCTTTGTGAAGTGGAATAATGTGGGAGATTTTCCAGATGGAGGGGACATAGGATTTGTGGATAGTACAATTGATTAAGATGGAGATAGGGTATGCTATTTCATTAGCAGCCTTTTGTAGAAATTCTGCAGGGAGTAAGTTTGCAGCCAGGGTGGTGGGTTTGAGTTTCTTAAGTAGGGATTTAGTAGAGTCTGTGGGGTTGGATTGACTTTGAAGGGAAGTACATTATCAAGAGTGGGTGAGGTGGTGTTGGAGGAGTTGGGAGGTAGGTTATTAACTAGGGACTGAACTGTTTCTGTAAAGAAAGTATTGAAGGCCTCTGCTACACGTTTATGGGGTAGATGTATGGTAGATGAAGGTGTGGATTTACCTGGATGGAGCAGTTTATTGAGGCCTGGCCAGAATTTTCTATGGTTGATTATGGTGCTTTTTCTGTAAGTTGAAATAGTAGGTTTGTTTGTCTAGCATAGTGGATTTTTTTGCCTAGTTTCCTCAATTGTTTATATCTAACGTGGTCCTGATTGGATTTGGTGGATCTCCAAAAGGTCCATGCTGCATCCCTAGCAGTTAGCTTTTGTTTAGTACCTTTGGAGCTATTTTGCTTTTGGTTCTGATATTTCTTCTGGGAGCATGCCTGTCTAAGATGGCTAGGAATTTAGCATTAAAATGTGAAACTGCTTCATCTAGGTTCATAGGTTGGTACTAGGCTATCAGCCCTAGGGCCTATACAAGCCTAGCCATAACAATTCCCTGGCTATTTCTTCCATCACTATTTACTTCCCTGGACCCCTGTCTAGAGGGGCGACTGACGTGATCCCCGGGGTGAATTTCCTTTCTCCCATCCAATCGTCAAGGTTCCTTTTGAAGAGGACCAAAGAGGCACTCTGCTTGACATGTATGGGCAATCTGTTCCAGAGTCTGGGGAGTCTCTGGGTCAGGAACCTATCCCTCCAGCATGTTTTGTTCATTGTGATGACAAGGTTTAGATCCCTGGAGCGTGTGGCTCTGAGGGATTGGGATTTCTTTGTGTAGCATGTCCAACAGCTCTTTGTTTGACATGGCCTTGTATGTTAAGCAAAGATCGGGAAAGTAGTTTTAGATTGGACTAATTGCATGATTTAAGTTCGGTCTGAAATTTAGTGAGGTTAAAGTTTTTTGTATTTCTAATGGTTTTAAGGGCGATTTGCTGAGGCATGTAATTCCTTTTTCTGATCATATAGGTTAGGAAGTAGTCACTCATGTCCTCAGGTAGGGTGCCTGATTTATGTAACTGGGTTTTTTGGTTTATAAGTATCCAATCTATGGTGCTTTCTTTATTGTTGGGCTTATTAATTCTGGTGGGGGAAGTTATAATTTGGGAGAAGCCATTTAAGTTAATGTGGGTGGTGGGGGAGTTTGATGAACAGGTTTTCCAATCAATATTGAAGTTTCGTAGAATAATAGTTTCTTGGGGGTGGGTAGTGGATAGCCATTGGAGGGTACTTTCTAAGGTCACTATGTTGTCACCTGGGGGGATGTTGATACATGCTATGTTGATGGCTTTGTGTTTGTTAAGCTGGACTTTTATTATGAGTGTTTCAGAGGTGCTAGATATCAGACTTTGTGGGATACTGATAGTGGACACTTGTAGAGTGGCCGCTATCAGGGCCTAAATCATAAAAGACAACACTGACGGTCTCAGAGCCCTGTCCCTCTTCTTGGTATCTTACAGGCTACTGAGGGGTTATCTACCTCACTTACAGAACCTCAACCAACCCCACCCTTTTAGAACTACTGAACATCTGCAAGTCCAATGGTGCTATAAGCACCCACTCAAGAGATGTTATTCTTTTCTGCAACATAAATCAAATATGTTGGAGGTGTAGATATCACAGTCTTCCTCTCACATATAAAGCAAAGTGCATCTCTTACTCTGTTCAAACATAATCTGGATAAATGTATGGGAAACTGCAAGTTAACCTCTGGTTTCATTCCGTTGTCCCTTATGGATAAGGGGTAACATGTAAATGTCTGCCTGGCTCTGGGCTAGACATACTTAAATTCTAGGGCCTTGGGTTATTTCATACTTAAAATACAACGGCTAAAAACTTCTTGCGAATGCATGGCTAGAATTCTGAGGATCTTTAAAGATCACTAGCCTAATAAGTACCTATGAACTTCTAGGCAGATAACTCTATTAGTCTTCAATATTGTGGCCGTCCCTTCTCTGGGCCAGTAATCAAGGAGCTTCAATCCTTACCACTGACACCAGTGAGGGATGGCTACTAGGAACAAAGATGGAATGATGGATACAAACAGTATTTTCAGATGCAGCTCTCTGCACCAAGCAGACTTTCCCTTAAGTTCACATAGAGAGTGCCCTCTTGACCTGGGGCTGGACTCTCTCTCTCCAGGCCCCAAACAAGACTCCACACTGACCACTTTGGAGCTCTGTGTCGCTGTACCAAGTAGCTGATACACACACACACACCAGATTAACAAGCTGTGCCCCCTCTACCCAGACTATAAGGTAATTACGCTGCCACCAGTCAGCTACTCTGTCTCTTAAAAGGGTACCCAATTATACGGAGTAAAATTAATACTACTACAAATGGTAGAGTTTGACCAAAGCAGCAAGGCTTTCAGGAGCAGCCACAGTGTCACTGAAATAAGCACTTTAAAAGTATTCTCTAAAACACCAGCCACAATAAAAGGTATAGAAATATTTAATAATAAAATTTAAAAAAATGAGAATACTGAATATCTAGTTACAATAAACACCAGAGTTTTAGTCACAGGAGACATAAAAAATAACACAGTTGGATAGATTCACACAGATGCAGAAAAACAATACTTAATGAATCTCACTGGCTAAAGAATTACTGTTCCCTAGTTAAGTTACTCACTACAGCAAGGCAAGATAATGAGTGCTGAGTTGCTTGCTACAGCAAGGCAAGATGAGATGTGTAGTTGTGTGAGATATCTGTGAGAGAGCTTTCCTGTCAGGTTCCAAAAAGCAAAGTGCTAATATGTCTCACTAATATCTAAAAAATCATTTCAGTCCTGGTTATAGAATATCACATTTGGTCACCTGGCTATGGTATAGTACACATCTGTTGCAACATCTGAAAGCAATAAAATAATTTCAGAAACTTCCACCCTTCCGGGGTAGCAATTATTTCACCCCAAGGACAATACAGTAAGATTCTTAGTTCTGGTTTTCCCAGACATTTTTGTCTCTGGCTGCAATCAGACCTGCAAGATAAAATATTTATGGCCTAACCCAACCCATTTAATTTTCATCCTTTATTTCAAAATTAACTGGACTGAGATTAACCACTTCCCTTCCAGAATTCTCTATTAAAACATATACATTTAATCAGTTATAATACTATGGTCTGATATACATGTATATCTATTTTCTGTCTAGCACCTTTGACCTGAGGAGATGAAAATCTACATGAAGCACCGCTAATCTGTGCATCTCTTGAATGTAAAGTTTGTTTTGGGATCAACCTGAGGGCATCTACAAGACCCACTGTTGATGCATTTTTGACACAAGCATCTCTACAAATCAGTGTGATAGTCAAATGGCATAAAATTATTTTCAAAACTCCACCTAGCTATGCTGGCATATGTTACACATGCACTTCCCTTGGCATAGATGGCACTACCTCATATCACAAATGTAAAGCAACATTTCTGTTTATGTATCAGCATAAGGTAACACTCCTGCTTCTTCTGCAAATTTCAGAGAAAGCTTTCCTCACACTTACAACATTTAAGAGACTGGAAAATCTTGTATGTTATTCTTACCCAGAGGTCCTTAAATATAGAAACTGCCTGCTTGTGTGGCAGTACCCATTATACTCCTTAGAATGCCTTTGTTTCCCTTTTGAAAGTTACCTGCATACTGTGTCTCCCTCTCTGTCTTTCTTAGAGTTTATGGTTCCTAGTTTACCAGCCATTAGAAATAGCAGCCTTCCAGTTGTGAACCAGACATGAGATCATGCCACATTTGACTAACAATTTCTTCTGTTAATATACCTGTGTTGGTTGTTATCCTGAAGACTAATATCCTGTAGGGAAGCAGCCATTCTTTCCCATATGATTCTTTACATAGCTTTAATGACCTTTGCTGTTAGGCAAACAGACCTGTAGTTTCTGGATTAATGTGTCACTCAGTGTGTATAATTACTGAAATGTGCATAACAAGAGCAATCAGTAGTTATCTCCATGGCAGGGAATCCTAGGCAAACATTCTCAGTATCATTTTGTTTTAGACCACCTGCCCCTTCTCATGTTGCCTGTTATTAAGAGGCTGTTCACTCAGTTATCACAATGCCATAGGGACTGTAGGTGTCAGTGATTTAAGTACTGTCTAATCAAGTCAAAATAATTGTAGCACCTTCTGTAGCAGTGTGTGTGACATATTGTTAGGAGCCTTTTTAAATCTACATGCACAGTATCTCAAAGATGTCCTGAACCAGTTTCCTTGTAGATGTGGCTATGAAATAAGTGCTGCAGATGTTCTCTATTCAGATCTTATAACTGTGCTACTACTCACTGAAGAGTCTATGAAACTACATAAGAGATAAGATTGAGTAGATAGTATGCCATGAAATTATACACGAGAAGTAACATTGGGTAAAGCCGCAATGCTCCGTGAAACTGTATGTAAGAGTTAACACTGGGTGAATGCACTGTCCTCTATGAAACTCTACATTACAGGTAAATGTGGGTGGATGTACAATGTTCCCCAAAACTGTATGTGAGAGGTAACGTTGGATGAAGGCAACATTTTCCATGATGATGAAACTGCACACAGACAGGAAGTTTGAGTAAAGGTGCAGTGTTTCATGAATCTGTACAGAGTGGTAGGTCTGGGTCAAGACAATAGTGTTCTTTGAAACTGAACAAGAAAGGTAACATTGAGTGAGGGTGCAATATTCCATGATTTTGTCCACCCTGAAAGAAGGATAAATAGTAACCGGAGGGCATCTGTAGAATTTTTCTAGCTTAGTTTTGGAAAGAGACTACCTGTACATTGTTTAGCATAACTTGGAAGCTTTGTTTAAAGTTTGTTTATATCTCTGAAAGTGACAGAATGGCTGTAATATGGAGATCATTTCATATCCATGTCACTGTGAGGAAACATGAAATTGATGGTGTTAGCATTTTACCTCTTACTGGGGAGGACAGTGAATGCAACAATGAGCCCATCCTTTTAGGCAACATGGATAGTAATCTTGTGGCACTGAGAGGTGGCCTTGGTGTTGATCATTCAGAGCTATGATACTAGTCAAGTGGAGGTGCAGAGACAGTGGAACTTAGACTAACAGGTGCTGTTCTGAAGCTCAAGGTGGGTGTTGGAAAGAATAGGCCTTTGAAAGATAACTTCATCTTCATAGTTACAGAGAGAGTGGAGGGGAAGTAGTATCTTCCTTGGGATAACTCCACTGGATACATCAGCCAAAGTCAACATCTTCCAGCTTAAAGCACACACAAATTTGACTGGAAAATAATTAAGAACTTTTCATAACAATAAAAAGAACTGGTACCTCAGCTTCATATCTTCACAGGGTTCTAAACCATTTACCGGAAAATGTACGTCAAGTACTACACTGGAAGTTATGCAAGCCAGTCAAAGGAAATTGACACACAGGACCATCCATTTAAGTAGAACATCACTTGTATAATGTTGACAAAACATCGAGTTTACATTCAAGAGATGCACAGGGTGGCGGTGTTTCTTGTAGATTTTCATCTCTTCAGGTCAAAACTTATATTGTAGTTAAAGTTTCTTATTTCAATTAAAGAAGGTTAATTTGAGATACATTTGTTAAAACTGCACTGTGAGTGAAGACAATGAAATGATGGCAGTAGAAATGGAAAAATGTGTAGAAAATAGTTTGGAGGAAGTCATAATTAAAGATGTTCAGAGAGAGCTGCAGGCTCAAATGATGAATTTGGTTGATGATGATACCAAAAGGTTGATTGAACTGAATGTTGAAGAAGTGGGAAGTGTGCTGGAGGAAATAAAACAAACTTGTGGCATTTAATGGGATTATTTGCTGGATACCCAAGATGCTTGGAACTTGACAACTGTGAGTATTTTCATAAACAACATGATGCCATGATGCTGCAACCAGAAAATCAGTGAGATTCTTGAAAAGGTGTTGGAATCTGTTGAGTACATGGGATATGTGGAGAATTAGTTGGTTTCAGTGGAGGATAAGGCATAAAGAAAGAATGTTGATACTTGTTTGCATGTTCGGAGAAGATGGGATGGATTTGTTAGATTAGGTTAAAGACCATGCGTAGCCAAAAGTTTTACTTAGGTTCATAGTTAGGTACTAGGCTATCTGCCCGAAGGCATTTATAAGCCTAGCCAGAATGTGTTTGCTTTCGCCGCCCCCTTAGATTAGTTCCCTGTGCCTCTGTCCAGCAGAGCCACTGAAGTGATCCCCAGGGTAACCTTTCTGTTTCCCATCCACTCGTCAAGGTTTCTCTTGAAGAGGGTCAGCGAGGAGCTCTGCCTAATGTAGATTGGAATCTTGTTCCAAAGCATGGGAAGTCTCTGTGACAGGAATCTATCCCTCCAGCATGTCCTATTTATTGTTGTGGTGAGGTTTAGATCACTAGAGCGTGTGGCTCGAGGGGATAAGCTTTTTTTTAGGTAGAGCATGTCGATCAGTTCTGGGTGGCCTTGTATGTCAGGCAGAGATCACCTCTGAGTAGACGGTATGCAACCGAGTACACCTGGAGTTTCTTCAGTCGAGCTGCATAGGGCATCTGTTTGAGGCCAGTGATCCTCTTGGTGAGGTATTTCTGTGGTCTTTCCAGCTGTTGCAGGTGTCTTGTAAGATACATCACAAATGGGGTGTTGTACTGTATGATGGGTCTGATGAGCGATGAGTAGAGGGGCACAATGACCTCTCTTGATCTGGATGCAAACCCTTTTGTGATATGGTGTGCCACTTAGAAGGATTTTCTAACCACTTTGGCAATGTGATTGTCAAAGGAGAGTTTACTATCTACTTGGGTCCCCAGATCCCTTATTACGTCTTCCGTATTTAGGAGGCTACCACCTCTGTGATAGTTTGTGGGTACTTTGTTTTTTCCAAAAGGGATGACTATGCACTTTTTGGCATTTAGCTTGAGGCCATGATTTTGACACCAGGTGTCCGTCTCAGTGAGACCCTTTAGGAGTATGTCTGTGTCAGCCGGAGAGTCAATTATAGCCCCTAGTTTGCAGTCGTCTGCGAATTTTGTCAGCCATAGTCCTCCTGTGCTTGCCTGTACCTTTGAGAAGTATATGCCGAACAGACGGGGTCCCAGGACTGAGCCCTGGGGAGTGCCACTTGTAACTAGTTTAGAGTCAGACCTAGCAACTCTTACTATGTGGGTTCTGTCCGTGAGCCTGTTGACAACCCATCTTGTGACGTAGGGGTTTATGTTCAGGCTGGTGAGCTTGTCTATAATACCAGAATTGGGAATGGTGTCAAAGGCCTTTGCGAGGTCTAGGTAGGCTGTGTGTACCACCTTTCCCTTGTCTATAGCCTTGGTAACTGTCTCAAAGACGTCCACCAGGTTTAGGAGGCATGATCTGCCCTTAACAAAGCCGAAGTGGGTAGGGTTCAGTGTTTGGAGGTTCCCAATGTCTCTGTTAATGAGTTCCATGATGATGCGCTCCATAGCCTTGCAGAACAAGCTAGTCAGGCTTATAGGGCGACAGTTCCCGGGGTCTGTTGTGGCTCCACCTTTGTGGAGCGGAATAACCATTGCTGTGCACCACTCTATGGGTATGTAACCTGTGGAGAGGCTGAGTTTGAACAGTGTGTTTAGGTGAGGGGTTAGTTTGTCTTTGAGCTCATGTAGGATGTAGCCTGGGACTCCATCTGGTCCCATTGATGCTGTGTTTTTGGCTTTGAAGAGGGCTGTTTTAACCTGAGTGTCTGTGATTTCAGGAGCTCTACATTCTTCTGGTATGGTTATGGGCCTTTTTGGGGGTGAGAGGGGGGTGAAGTTTGCGCTGAACCTGTCTGCCAGGATGTTGGCAATATCTGTTGGTTCAGTGTATTTTGTACCATTCTGCACCAACTCCGAGCAGATCTGAGCATTGCCACGATTCTTGACATAGCTAAAGAATGCCTTGTGGTTATCATTGGAGTCCTTGGCAATATTTCTTTCGAAACTCGCCTTGGGTGATTTTATGAGGGATCGTAGTTTCTTGCTGATACTGATCAGGGATGTCTTCCCTTCTTGGATTGTACTCTTTTCTGTACTAGTTTCCTCCTTCTTTTGTATAGCTTGTTTATGGCAGGAGTCCACCAGACTGGAGGAGTGAGTCTTGGTTTTGCTTGGGATAGTACGATCCATGCATTCTTGCAGGTACCCGTAGAATGCATTCGTAAAGGATTTTGCAGCTTGGACAGTGTTATCCTGTAGCATGTGGGCTTTGAAACTTTCCACCTTGGTCTTAAGTAACGTGAAGTTTGCTTTTGAAAAGGTTTGCACGGTGGTTTCCTTGTCCGGGGGTGGGGTACGGAATGTGGATATCCAAAGTGATTTGTTTATGGGCAGATCTAACCAGTGAGAGGTTGACCTCTGGTGTGGAGCACCGGTCGCCCATATTGGTGATGACCAGGTGTAATATGTTGTCACCTCTGGTGGGAGTGTTGACCAGTTGATCCAGAGTGTTTGAGTTTATAAATTCTAGGAAATGTTGGGCAAGGGAGTTAGTACTTGAGTAGTTCTCCCAATTAATGTTTGGGTAATTGAAGTCACCCAATATTAGGGTGTTTGGTAGGACCTTTATATTTCTCAGTGTTTCCAGAAATGCAGAATGGGGGTCCTGGGACATGGTGGGTGATCTGTAGCAAGCTACAATTTGAATTGCAGTTTTGCCCGTTGTTAGTTGCACGTGAATGATATGTGAAGCATCGTGCTGTGCCACTAACCTGGAGGTGTGGGTATCCTTGATGAATATGGATACGCCCCCACCTTTTGTATTTCGGTCTGGGTTCTGTGGCCGAAATGTGTGGTATGAGTTGTAGCCTGGTAGTGCTGGGGTGCTCTCTGGAGCCTTAAACCAGGTTTCTGTTACTGCACATATATCGATTTGCTCCATACTGAGGAGTGCCTCGAGTGCATGCATTTTGAGGTTTAGACTTCTGGCATTGAGTAGCGTCACCCTCAGTTTTTTATTACTTGTGCTATTTATGGCGGTGGGTTTGTCTTTTGAGCCTTGCCTAAAAAAGACACTATTGAGGGTGGCAATAGCCTTGGCCAGTATTCAAAAACCTAAGGGTGACGGGTGCAAGCCATCTCTAACGAAGCAGCGTGGCTTGTCGAGCATGTCATCACAGGTGGACAGACACTGGATCCCCTTTGAATGACACCAGAAACTTAAGCCAATTGTTGAAATTGATAATTTTTTATACTGTGGTATCATTCTTGGTGAGGGCAGGATGCTACTCAGGGTCAGACCGGCCTGGGCTACAAGATCAGAGAGCTCTTCCATGTCTCTCTTCATGTAGCCCAGGGAGGTACGGCTCAGGTCATTCACACCAACATGGACATTGACAGAGTCGTATTTTTACTTGTTCTGGAGTGACCTGAGTGCTTGTGTTATGTGGCAGATCCTGGCACCCGACAGGCAGCTAACAGTAACCTTCTCTTTATTCAGCCTAGTGAGTGGGACATCAGTGTGCCTGACTATAGAGTCACCTATTACTAGTATGTTGGGTATGTTATTTTGCCTTAAGGGCTGTGATTACATGGCACACTGGTTTTGTGAAGTATGTGTTTCATTATTTGTGTTGGGGGTGGCGGTAGCTTGGATGTCTGCTTTGGAGGTCTGTATTGCTTTTGCAAATTTTTATTTAGAGCTTCCGAGTATGTTTTCGTGTATTTGAGTGTGTTTTGTCGGTGCTGGTTTAATGGGTCTTTGTGAGGCTGGTGGTGTGATGCAAATATTTCCCTTCTCCTCTTGACTGTCTGATCCAGCCTTGGGTTGTGAGAGCTTAGCCTCCAGTTTGGCTGTATAATTGCATCTCTCACATGTATTAGTGTTTGGTAGTAGGAGGAGAGGGTTGTCTGTGTACATGAGGCAGTTGTAGCATTGCCTCAAAATGCCCAGATTCACTAGTTGGACTGGAGAGTATGCCTGAAACTGCCCTTTGGACATGCCTGGATAGGTACAGTGAACTGTTTTACTGAATGGCTGGTAAGGTTAAATAGAGAGCCTTGTCCTTCTGTACAGTATAGGAGGGTCTAGTGCTAGGGTTTATAAGTGCTTGCTATGGGTTTTGACCAAGTGCTGGGCTGAGAAATGAATGGCTTGAGTGCTTAAGTTGAAAGTTTGTCTAGTTCCAAGGGAAAATTTGAAGAGGAGATTTTGTGGAGCTGGGAATAGTTATACCCTAGCTAACCGGCGCTGCCTGGCATGCAAAACCGGGCAAATGCAGTATTTATAGCAGGGAAATAAAAGAGAAATTAGCTCAAATGGCCAATAAACTACTAATTTCTGAGCTGAAACCACTCCTCCAGGGACAGATAGGCTGCTCAAAGCTCCCCTGTCTCACAGGTGAACAGAGAAGCTTCCTTTTATCCAGGTAAGGTATGGGCAAACAGAGAGATTTGTAACATAGCCCTGAATTCAGCACTTAACCTGAAAATTGGACCATACTAGCTTAGAAAGATTGGAAACAAGTATATATATATATATATATATATATATATATATATATATATATATATATATATAATTTTCAGAAAATAAAGTAGATACAATAAAAAACTCTTTAAATGCACAGAAAAGGATACTTATTGTTATATATCTCAGATCAGAGTTGTAGTCAGTGCCACTAGTAATAAAGTAGGAAGAAACACAAATACAGTAAAAGCAGATGAGTAGAATGCAGTTTATATATAATATAAATATAACAATAGAAAACGAACAACTGATTTAAACAAGTTACCCAATTAACCAGAAAAAAGCTGAAAACTGAGCCCTGCTCCAGCAGTCTTCAAGCAGACAAGTTCTAACTGCACACTCCTGCTGCTAGGGTGCAGGGGAATCTTCTCCAAAAAAAGATGGCCTGGGTCAATGCTCAAGTTATACAAACAAAGCTAGATTCAGCAGGCCTGAATCTGGTCTATGCTGCAGCAACAAGGCGCACCATTTTCAGAAACAGTTCAAATAAGCAGGCACAATAAGCCTGTGACCAGAAATTCACAGCTCAGAAGGGCAGAATCCAGCCTCCCACAAGAGTGCAGACCACACCTTCTTAATGTAAAAAAAAACTGGCCCAAAGCCCAAGTGCTTAAACTAGAAATAATACACTTTAGAACAGACACTAAGCCTTCAATCAGCAACTCCCAACTCAGAAGGATGTAAGCTTCATGTCCTGTCACAACAGTGCAGACCACAAACCTTCCTAATGTGAAGCAACTGGTCTAAAGCCCATGTGCGTAATCCAAAGGCTTAGAATAACAGTTACAATTTAATCGGCTACTAACAAGCAGTAATAAATGCAGCCGAATAAATGCTATTAAGTACTTTTAAGAACAGACAGCAAGAGCAAAATAAATAAAGTAGGAAGAAACACAAACACAGTAAGCAGATGAATAAAGTGCAAAACTTTTTATTTATTTATTTATTTATTTATTTATTTTCTCTCCGTATTAGGTAGAATGAGCTAAAGACACTAGACTGGGAGGAGTGTCACAGATCAAATATACAGTAGGGGCAGGCAATTGCAAAGTAACCAAGTATAAAAAGAAAACAATATGGAGGGCAGGGTGGGGGAAAAAATCAACTCAGAAAAATAACACTTTCAACACAGATCAGAAGCCAGCAAATATGATCTTAAATCAATCATGCAAAAGCAATTAGAATACTGTAGAACTTTGGAAAGAAATCCCAAAAATATATACCTAATTTATATCTTTGAGTTGTTTCAGTAGCACTCTCAGTCAGAACTCAGTTAGATTCAAGCAATGCCCCAAGAGTTGCTTCTGTACTTCCCTGGTAGGAATGCCAACCTCAGTGGACATTCAAAACAGAGTTCAGTTGATAAAAAAAATAATCCACTCCTAAAATTCAATTTTTTTTTGTGCTCCACTAACATTCTAACATTGGCCCACATTATGACTGTTAGCAGTATGAAGAAGCAAGGTCGAGTGTCCAGGTGCTTTCACTTTCGTATAGATGTTTACGAAAAAAAAAAAAAAAAGTAAAAACTGGACACCTGTTCCATGTTAATATTTAATGAATATGACTGTACTCATTAAGCAGTAGCATTGACTGAATGTCCAGTGTTCAGTTTTGTTTTTCTTTATCATGAATGTCTTCTTCTGTTGTACCCTCTCTTAAAGTGCACATACTCCCTTAAAAAAAAAAAAATTAAAAAAACAATATTCAATTTTTGCTTTACATGGTACATGTTTTCTGCTGGAGGAAATGGATATGTTATGACCTTTACACTTGTAATTCCTTCAGTAAAGTTTAATAAAATCATCCAAAAGCAGAGGCATGCAGGCTTCAGGCTCTACTAAGCACTCAGGTAAACCCATCAGAGTATAACAGAAAGTGGAACTGATGTGGCTGTGGAGTCACTGACTTTGCGCAGTCCTATTTTTCAAATAAAATCATTTATTTCATGTGAAAATAGGAGCACAATAGCCACCAGCTATTTTCATTGCAAAAGAGGAACAGATAACACATTCCCACACATGATCTTTAAGGCCAACATGGTACGGGAAGCTAGTTTCAAAAAGAGGCCTTTGAGTGTTGAGATGAATAAAGTGCCATTGACTTCTAGTACAATGTATGTTATGTAGTAAAATAGAGTAATTTTTGTGGAAGATGTGGCAGCTAGGAAGGTGTTTAAAAAAAAAGAAAAGTTGGATGACCCATTTTGTGAATTGTGATGGATAAGTGCTATAGACCTTAGCTCCTGTACCATTGCCATCAATACTTGAGTGCGTTCCAAAGAGAAAGGGACAGGGGAGTCCTAAATGGTCTTTACCTGCACTGGTTGAGTTTTTCTTAGAATCTAAAATATAAGCTGGTGTTAAAAAGGGATAATTTGTAAGACATATAAAATAATGCACAATAACTATAAGAATTAATCACAGGAAGTCAGAAAAGATTGGTAAGAGAGAGATCAGATAACCAATTCACAAAGAAACAATGGGAGGATATATGTGTGGCTCCCAAATATGCAGCAAAATCTAGAAGATTTAGGATTTTTGCCTGGAAGTGTTTCTATAGATGTCTTTATACCCCAAGCAGACTCCAAAGAATTTTTCCTCGGATAGATGACAAATTTTGGAGGTGTAATGAGGAAGTAAGAAGTGGGGGAGCATATGGTCTTTGAGTGTAATGAGTTGGCAGACTTTCAAAATTCCCTACAAATTACTTTTGTAAGGAATACTTGGCAAGCAAATGAGCTTATCTTAGGAAGTTATTTTTGAGCTGAAGTACAAGATATGAATTGCCTAAACACCTTGTTCAGTATAATTCTGATGTCTGCCAAAAAGGAAATAGTAGTTTTTTTAATTTTTTTTTATTTTAACATTTGTTGACCGGGAAAGTCCGACTAGGACAGAGCCTATTTTCAGCAGAGTCCCTGGGAGAAATGCTCCAGGTGCATGTCTTTAGAATGTGGGAGGAACTGGATTACCTGGGGAAAATCCACACAGACACAGGGAGAACATGCAAACTCCACACAGAAGGCACCCCAGCCGAGAATCGAACCAGAGAACCTGTTGCTGTGAGGCAGCAACTTTAACCGCTGCAACATTGCATCGCCCAAATTACTAGAAAATGGAAATCAAAGTCTAAACCCGCCATACTTGAAATAGTGAATATTGTAACAGAGATAAAAGAACAAGAAATGTGATCTTTAGAAAAAGGTTGGAATAAATTAAATAGAACAAAATGGAAATTGTGGGAGCAATGCACACAGAAAAATGTTTTGGAGGAGGAATGATGTTTAAGAGAAGGCAAGAATTGAACAATTTATATAATGTTTGATTGGGCGTCGGGCTGGCACCTCGACACCGTAAAAATCGACTGCCAATCATTAGCGGACCGGAGTTCCGCTGTGGCGACCCCTAACCAGGAAAAGCCGAAAGAAAGACAACATATTGCATAGAACGATATATATGATTTAAAATGTATTTAAAGCTAAACTTGTTGATATGGTTTGATTACTTTTATATAAATGTAAGTTTGCCTATGTCACAGTTAAATGCCAGAGGAGAAGGGGAAGATTCTGCAAGCCAGTGTGCAAGTAAGAAAATAACCTTTTAATCTTTGGCCTAGCTCAATATGCACAATTCACTTTGTACTTTGCAACATTTGTGAAGTAGTTTATTTTCAGTTTTAAGATCTTATACATTTCTACATTTGAAATGCAATTATATATGATTTGCACCTTTGCTTATATGTATTGCAATTCACTGAAGAGGAAATTACAGTGCAGCTTCTTTTACTTTTGTCTTTTAAACAGTCATTTACATATTGTTCTAATATGGTAACCTTAATTAACTTTTTTTGTTGCATTTTCTTGAAAAACAGTAACATTTCCTGTGTTTGTTGCACTGTTCCTCACACTTCTGCTTCCTTCCTTTCTATACTGTAGTAAGTTTTGTTGAGGAAACCATCAAGAAATGAAGCTTGTGGTAAAAGCCACCCTTACCCAGTTTCTTGCTTTGAAATACCCTTTGAATTTTTGGTGACAGAGTAAAACATGTATGCCATTTTTACCCAGCAATTCTTTGCTTGATTAGATGGCTTTTCTCTTGTGACTGCATTGAGCTCCCTGCGGCTACATGATGTTCTACCACTTGAGTAGGCCCTGGTTTTATCTACTGTCTTAACCAGCTTTTTGATACTGCTCACAAGCTTTGCATTACTCATTTACATCTTTTGAAATGCCTGATCAGTAAACATTTTGCTTAAGCCCCCTTTTTGTATGCGTTATGTTCATAACCCTGAAAAAGTATTATGAGCTATGGCTAGAAGTGCCTGATAACAAATCCTTGGGTTTACCAACTGTAATACCACTTCTGCCTCTGCCTCTGCTTCTGTTTAGGAGTCCATTTCTTTGCACAGTAAACCATTTCCAGTATATAAGACTCCCTCTGCATTCGGAGATCATTAGGCTGTTTGGCTACTTCCATCAAGTTTTGCAAAGTGGGGTCTGAGAACTGTACATGCTTGAATGTTCTGTTTGTAATTCTCCCCATTTCTCTTTCTAACTGAAGTCCAGTACTTTTCAACAACTGTCTCAGATTTGCAATCGACTATATTTTTTCCTTGAAATAACTACTTCCAGATGAGGTCCACTACCTCCTGACAGCTGTGGTTCCAATTCAGGCTTTTTGCTATTGGTTAGATCTTTTTCTTGAAGTAGCCACATTACCAGTCGCTATTGGAGTTGTGGTCACTGGCTGGGACTCATCTGTGATTACTTCCATGCTTGGCAGCACATTTTAAGACATGCACACAGGCATCAGATGCACTCTACCAGTTAGTCATTACCTGTTAGAACATCTGCAGGAATATCATCAGTCACTGCCGTCTGCTTGTCTCCCTGCCTCACCTTCCCACTCAAAATGCACCCTGCTCAGTGGCACCTGAGGAGATGTTCCTACAATGGCTGAAACTGGCATAGATTACTTGGGCAGGATATATTTCTCTGTAACAAATGCAGGCTTAACAGTAGTTAAATCTGATGCAGTATCCCTCTAACCATCAATTTCTCTACCTTCTACCAGCATATAGGGTACAGGCCGTTATGATAATTTGGAAGACCTCCAGTTTATAGTCAGCCTACCACTATTGTGTCGATAATTTCTTTAGCTACTTTACATAGTTTTTTCTTTCTCCAGCCTGTCACTGTGGTCCTTTAGACCGTACATGCTCATCTGGTTACACTGGAAATATTTTACTGTGATACCTTGTCATGGACCTGAGCTAGTATTTTCCCCTATTGGGTGTGCAAACCCGTGTGCTAATGTCAAGCAGGAAACTTAAATAAAGGCATGCTATGAGCCAATGATATCTGTAAATAAGGAAAGAAGAAAAAAATGAATAAAAAGTTGGTTCTGTGATACCCTTTATAGGGGAAGTACAAGATAAAGAGGGACAATAATGTGATGGGGTGGTGTCCATTAACACTAAGATAGAAGGAGAGCAACTTAAAATAAAAGCCAGCACTAAAGAGGCTTATACTGATAGCAAAGATAGTAAAATAGAAAATTATTTTTGTTTAGATTTGCCTTTTGCAGGTTAAGATGTAGAATAAGGCGCAGTACCAATCTTTTGATGGGAGGAAACTATGCCTTCCACTTTGAGGCAAATTACTGAATGATGTTATCCTGAGTTAGCACACTTAGTGATTCTCTCTTTGCAAACTCTGTAAGTAGATCCTGGAACTCTCTTCCAGCTGATATTACCTTACTTTCCACCTTAGGTCAGTTTAAAACTAGACTCGAACAACATTTGTCACTTAACTGTCTATGTCAATGTATCAAGCCTGACTAACTCTCTCTAGAATGTGTAAAAATCTGTTAACCAGTTTACTGTGTAATTTAATTTAATCCTGCCTTGTGCTCAGGATTAACTGTAACCTGTGGAACTTGTTTAACTTGCTTACTTATGTAATCTCTGTAAATAGTCTGTTTGTAATATGTAATGCTGGTATTATGTAATGCTGCATCTGCTTACCCTTGGAGCTTTTCTCCCCGGGCCTCCGCAGAAAATGGACATGCATCCAGTCGGACTATCTCGGTCAACAAATGTAAAATAAAATAAATAAACATAAGTTTTAAAAAAGCATAATGGAAAAGGTGATAACAAGTAGGTTAAAAGAGAATATAGATAAGGTTATAAGTGAATATAGTGACCAGGATAATTGTATCCCTTTTTTTAATTTTTGTTAAAAGATGACTTCTTGTATAGAGTACATAAAGAAATTCTGTAATAGTTACACGTGCCAAATGGGGGACCTGAAAGCTTATACTGGGGCGGACAATCAGAATGGGATTTGAAAACTCATGAGTTGACATGAGTGGGGCAGCAGAAATAAAGGACGGGCCTTTTCAGACTTCTGTATGGCAAATGGTGTTATGGTGGTCATGGTTTAGTAAGAAAGAGAGTCACAAGAGCACATACAAAAGTGGACAACAATTCAGGTAGACTTACTCCTGTTAAAGAAAGGGCACTGGGATAGAATCAAAGATTGCATAGTCATTCCCAGTGCCCCAGCATAAACTACATGTGGCTCCAATCAGCTGCAAGCAGTGGTCATAGAAAGCTCTAAGGCCATTGGAGACTAGGCCGAATACCTGGAAATTTACTGGAGCAAAAGTACAAGCACTCTAAGAAATGATCAAGACTATAGCACCTCAGGAAGAAGAGGAAATAAGTGTAGTTAAAGCAGAATGTCAGTGTCTCAAAACAGCATGTGTGAAGACTATAGAACAGATATGCAGCTGTGCCAGATATGGAAATAAAGTTTATAAGGAAAGCTGGTGGTAGAATGCAAAAGTCTAAGAAGTTATCAAAAAAAAAAAAAAAAAAGAGGCATGCAAACAATAGTGGGAGATAGAAGAGATGGACCAGACTAAGAAGAAATTCTAGTTGGCTAACAAATCAGGCTAAGAGAACAGAGACAAAAATAAAGAATAAGGCATCAGAGACACACTGCCAGCTTCTGGAAAATGACTCAGCAGATGGCCCAAGGAATTTCTAACAAGTTGTAAAGCAAAGACAGAAAGATGAAGAAAATAGTCATCAGACACCATTAAAGTGGGATGCCAGCAACAACCTGCTCACCAGTCTACAAGACATCAGAGGCAGATGGAAGGAGTAATTCCAGCAGCTTCTGAATGAAGAACACCCCAAATAAACTGTACTGCCCCATACACATTCACAGTCTGTGATAAAAGTACAAGAAGGTACCCATCCTAAAAGAAGTAAGAGCAACAGTAAAGAAAATGAAGTCAGGAAAAGCAGCAGACTCAGATAAGGTCACAGCAGATATGATCAAGATGTTGGGAGAGTTAGGGGAGAATTGGCTCTTGTGGGTAATCATAGCAATATAGAAAGAGAGTCATATCCCTTATGACTGCAGAATAAGCATTCTAATGCCAGTGTACAAGAACAATGGGGGTATTCACAACTGTTGGCATCATAGACGTATTAAACTCCTGTCACACTACATGAAAGTACTAGAGAGGGTGATTCATAAATATGCAGAGTAGAAAGTAAGATGGGACATGAGCAATTTAGATTCAGATCATGATGCAGCACAAACATCTGAATGTTTGCAGTGAGTCAGACCGTGGAGAAGCAGCTAGAAATTAGGAAAAAGTCCAACTGGGCATTCCTAGACTTGGAGAAAGCATATGATAAGGTCTAAGGAAAGCTGTTTTGGGCAGTCATGAGATGGTTTCTAGTTTCAGAAACAGTAGAATTAGTGTAGATGACAAGGACCCAGTGACACAAGTACGAGCAGTGTTCAGAATCACAGAGGGATTCCCAGTGGGAAAGAGGTGCATCAGTGTTTAGCTCTGAGCCAACAGTTATACAGGTGATTAACTACATTAGCAAACAGGTTAGAGGGAACATATCAACAAAGCTGCTATATGTAGACAATGTGCAAATTACACAACAATTATAAAAAGGAACTTCTTCAAAATAATAAGATAATATAATGCAAAACTAAATGCACATGAGATGAAACTGAGTACAGATAAGAAAGTTGTCATGGCAGCAAACGGGGACATCAGAAGAAGATGAAAATCGCGATAAAGGGAAAATAGTGGAACAGGTTAACATTTTCAGGTAGGTATCTGGAAGGGTGGATGAAGAGAAGTCTGAATGAGGAGATTAAAGCCAAAGTCAGAGAGAATGCAGCCAGCTGTCACAGCGTGTTGGGAATAAAGTGTGTAAACAATGACAAAGAGGCTGAAAAGAAAGGAATACAAAACAGTGGTTTGACCATTACTTCTGTATTGCAGAGGAACCTGGTGAGTGAAGCTAGAGGTGTTAAGAGATGAAGTGCCAGAAACTGGTGATGGGATACAGACTGTGGGACATGCAAAGAAATGCTGATATCAGAACAGAAGCCTAAGTAGCTCTGATTGCAGAGAATGTCAAACAGAACAGATTAGGGTGTATCAGGCACATGTGCAGGAAAGCAGATGATTTGAGAGAGAGAGGAGGAAGGCAAAAGGAAAGGACGACGTCCAGCAAAGAAATGGATAGAGTGCATGAAAGAGGCCCTGTCACAGTCAGGTTTGACTGTCCAAGGAAGTAGGAGAGTTGGCATTGAATTGAGAGAGGTGGTGACAGTTGATGAGGCACCCTGACCTCATGCAGAAAATGAGAAAGAGGAGGGTTGAGCTGATGATGAGTTAGTAATACCATAATCTTTAGCCTTCTATTTCTTCATCATTGTCTTTTTGCATATTAACTTTTGCAAGTCTAATAAAGACTTGATAAGTCCAATCTTTTTTTCACCCTGTTGAGAATACTGTAAACATACTCATTTTTATTTTTTTTTCCCATACCCTTTTTCCTATGTTAAATTCTTTCCCCCCATCCCATTCTTCCTAATGCTATTACCTCATCTTTGATGTATCTAGAGTACACCACCACCTATAACCCTTGCTCTTCTGTGATTTTCCCCTTTTTAATTAACACTTGTATATCTTCCTATATTTCCCTGTGGTCTCTCAGTTCACCCCAACAGCACTTTGCATGTCATTCCTGTTGTTACTCTGTGTAGCCCCTCATCTCCTTTATCCAGTCTACCCATTCTGGAATATCCTGTCTTCTTGTTTGTAACCATTGTACCTTTTCAAATCCTGCCTTTAATGCATCATAGACACTTTCCTTCTATCTAACATATATGTATGCTTTCTGTAATCTCTGCAGAGATATGAAACTACTCTCCTTCTGTAATTATTCCCAATATGTTTGGACGCTGTCTTTTATTGTTGCTTATATCCCCTCCCGCCAGTACTCATACTTTCTTATGGAAGCCACGTCATCTGTCCATCTTTTGTTTTTGGTCTCCTTAAAAGGCCCACCTCATTATGTTTAACATGTCTTGCCCAAGTGTATTCATCCAGCTTCCCCTCTTCCTTACTACTCCTTTCAGCTACTTGTAGAACTCCCCTCATCCCTCCTAACTCATTCAGCAAAATAATTTTCCATTTATCCTTAGTTTAAGCTTGACAACAGACTGCCTACAGTCCTTAGATGTTCTGCTGTCACGCATCTGTCAAAGTCCAATACCCTTGCCCGTTGCAGATATGAACAAATCATTAAAACCTTCCTTGATATAAGGGGCTTGTCTGCCCCACCACAGACTATTAGTAGCCATTCTCTCTCTAACCTGTTAATATACATATGCAGGGTGAAAAACAGAATCTGTTGTGCTGTATATAGCAACAGCAGGGCCTCAAACCAGTGATTTAACTTTCTGTTTAAAATGTAAAACAAGTGATTTCCATCTTTAACAGAATTGTTTGACCCTTGACAGAATATTCTGGTGTTTGAGAAAAGCCATCCTTTGAACTACCTGAAGTCATAAATGTTTAAACGTTTACACTGAAAAAGCGGTACTGTTCTTTTAATCTCTGATATTATTCAAAGTTTTCCCTTATTGTGCAAGATTTTCCCCTTTTCATCTTATGTCCCAAGAACAGTCCAGAATTTTTCAGTTCTTCATATACTTTAAACAGGGCCCTCTCTAGGTGTGTGAGATGTAGCAAAAGGTTGTCTGCATGTATGGAAAGTTTATATACCCTACCTCCTAGCTCATATCTTTAAATTTGTGTTCTCCACAGTTTCTCAGCTGTAAGCTTTTGACACAAAACAAACAGAAGTGGGGATAGTGGACTCCCTTGCCTAGTTTATCTTCCTAATATAAGTATGTGGATAACCATGATACCACCTTCTGTTTTGCTGTTGTACCTTTGTAGATATTTCTTAGCATGTCAACAACATTTCTCCTAAACTGCATTCTTTGAAGGAGTTCAAATAAGTACACCCAAATCACACCACCAAAAGACTTTCTTTTGTCATCAAGACTAAATATATAACCATTTGTTTCTTTCTGTCAATTGCATTATCATTGACTTTTGTCATCTTCACCTGATCATCAGAAGTTGTTTTTCATGATAAAAGCCAGAGTCTTTTCTAGATTTTTCAATTCTGATAATAACCCTACTAATCTTATTCATTAATGCAGCTATTTTGTAGCTGTTTAATATTCCTCCTAGCCGTCACCTCTTTTGGTATTACTGTTATTTTCTTTCTTCCAGTTGGGCCCTATTCTCATTTTGTCCTAAAATATAATTTACAAGTTTTGCATACTGCAGTACGAGACCCTCTTCTTTTCCTGAAATACTCCACTGGAAATCCATTCTGTTATAAGGTTTCACCTCTTTTAATTAACACCAGCATTTTTTTTGTTTCTTCTGTTGAACATTTTCCATCAACCTATGAGCTTGATCTCTCTGTGATGAAAATGACTGTAACCTATCCAAATACTACAGTCTCAAATCCATACTTTCTTTTCCCGTGATAACTTCTATATACAAGCTTTATTAACAATACCCAAAACTCATTCAAATTTATTTTCACTCCATCTAAAAGATCTTTTTATTATCTTTGATGTTAACTATAATACACCCCTTCTGCTGTTGCCTTAGTGTAGTAGCTAAGTATTTTGGTTACCTGGTGAGTTGTGTCAGTTGTAGCATTCAGTAGTTTGGCTATTTTTTTCTGTTTTTTAAAATGTGTATCCTTAGACTTTCCATTGCAATCTTTCATACAAGTCTCAATTTTGACATTTCCAGCTCTTCCTCTGACTTTTTTCCTTCCTACTGTTCCAGTTTTATTTTTCCAGCTGTCCCTCTGTCCCCCTCCTCTTAAATATACTGTTAAATGCTGCCTGCTTCAGTTGTTAGAATTTGTCCTGTTACAGTTCCAATTTCTCTTCACATTCAGGTGTAATCTCTGCCCAACTGTCTAATAACTTCTTAAGAACATCTTGAAGCCACTCCCCTTATAAAATAAATATTTGGTCTCCATATTCTTTGTAAATTAATTTTATTCATTCTCACTTTTCATAGTTGTAAAGCATGATCTCATTATTATAAGGCATACTGTGATTGATTCAGCAATGTTTAGAGGCTTTCGTTTTTTTTCTTAAATGTGTTCATATAACAGAGCTTTTAGTCTTATTCCATGTTGTCTTTGGTTTGCTGATGTACTGTGCATGCATATGGGAGTTACTTTCCCATGCTTGCATAGCACATCAGTGCAGTGCAAGAGAAGCAATGGAGAAAAGAGCTTTGCCATTTTTTAATTATTAAAAAAATCATAAATGTTATGAGTGACAGAGAAAAAGTATGAGGAAAATCAGGTATGTTGCTTGTTTGCAGAATGGACCTGAGTTTTTCCTCATAGTTTACTCTGTTCCCAGCTGTTATCCAGAAAATGTGAATAGAAAGTCTGGCCACTCAATGGTTTTTCAGCAGCCAGACATTTTTCTTTTGGTATTTTCTAATTTTGCAATGGACACACCGTTTCGACTATCCAGTCAGCATGCATGTTTATGAGTAATAATGATCCATTATTGTATAATTCTTAATAAATAGCTTATCTGCTCATGAGAGTGTACTGAATTTATGAGGAACATGCATAATGTCCCCTTTCCCATTATTTACTTGCAGCTATGGCAACAATCCCAGTTAACTGCATTAAAATAGCCAGGAATCTTCCCAACACTGGGATTCTCAGTGCTCTGAGTCCCACTTAAATTTCATCCCTATTTAAAATCACATTCCAGTTCCCTACTTATAATTGCTATGCTTTCTTGGAAAATTATCCATTCCTTAAATATTCTAGCCATTTCGCCTCTCTTTCCCTGGGGAATTATACATACAAACTAAGGTTACATTTGGCCATTCAGTAATCTTTTACATTCTACATACCTTCCCCATACAACTCTCTCTCATTAGAGACCCTTTCTTACTAGGACAGCTCTTCCTCTTCTTCTACCCTTCTCATAACTACAAAACACCCTTTGAATTTAACCTGTTTTTTTTTTTTTTTTTTTTAATTATCATGTTCTTGTTTGAGATGCATTTCATGCAGTAACACTGTCACTTTGTTATTTGCTTTTATCATTGCAAAAAGTCTTGCCTTTTGTGTAGTAATGAAATCACACTATCATTTTCTTCAAGTTAGTCCATTCCCTTCTCTTTTCTCCATCATTTTAATGTGCATTACCCTTCTAGTCTGTGTAGTCCCATCTATTACTGCAATTGTCCAATCCTTTTCCAAAACATCTTTTGTCTCCTTGTCCTACCGTCATTTTTATTTTACTGTTTGTGCGTGACCCTTCTTCCTGATTAACAAAGCAGAAAAATAGAAACCAAACAAAAGAACAATGACAAGTAAATGTAATTGAAGAAAAAAAAAACAAGAAATGTACAACAAATAAGGTGGCAGTGGTGTAACACGACAGATATTGCTTGATTAAGAATAAAACTGTGTGTAAAACAAATAACTATTCACAAATACAAAAAGACACTTGTATACAGTATGTACATTCTGAATGCTCCATCCATATTAGAAGAGAACAGAGACATTAAATTGCCATAGTAGATTTTAGCATTATGCAAAGCAAAGACTGGAATTAAGTTGCAGTTTTGCATCCTTAAAACAGGTGCATTTGTATTCATTAGACAAATGCTTTAGTAAACACACTCCCACTGTAACGTATATCTAAACTGTATAGATGACTGCTTTCCAATTCTGCTACCTCTTCTACAACAGGGAGTGTTTCCCAAACCACACTAAAAACCTTTCTGTTTCTGGATGTTAAAGTAGCTCAGTACCTGTTCCAAATTGCATGAAACACTTGCAAAGGAAAAAAGTATTTCACAGAATGTGGCCGCACTGTCTACCTCCCAAAACTATATTTATCCTTAGTACTTTATAGTAACTGTGCCTTACTGTGTACTAACACGTATATTATAACATCTTTCTGTGTACAATGATTTTTAATCTCTTTATTGACCATGTAGGCCCACTGGAAAAATTGTCCTTTTTCACTTAAACTTGTTCAGATTCACACTGTAGGCAAGTGAAGGTGGAAGGAATCAAACACTGTATCTTTGGCATAGGCAGCAGCTCATTAACAGCTCAGAGCTTTAGTCCTCTGTGCTAACTGCCAGGCATTCACCAAATCTAGTGATTTGCATTCCTTTATTTGCTGCATACCTTGTCCAAGTATTCTTAAAAGCAAAGAACTAAAATTGATGCAAACCTTAGCCCAAAACGGTACACAGCTTTCAATGCAGACGGTGCTTTTCAAGTTCTCCTTCAAAGTAAACTTCCCTCCACTACCATTCTCTCCATGTTTTGCTTTTATGAAAATAAATATCCTCTCTGTTTAAGTTCCTTACATAATAGCTAGATATCACAATAAAATTAAACTAATTACAACATGAAACATATTTGTTACATCACTCTGGCATGTGCAATTAATACATACTTATCTTTGATAATATTCGGGGAAATATTCCCTTTTCATTGCCCTTCTTTGGGACAGATTTGTCCCATCACACTGTTTTAATGCATACATCAGTTCTGTTTTCCTGTTAATTTCTTAGTAATTTAGTAGGTAAGCCTGGTGACTTGGACATGTGCAACATGAATGGTACATTTGAGAGATTTTCCTTTAACTAAACTTCCCCATCATTAAAAACATCCCAAATGATTACAGTTGAAATATAACAGGATCACATCATCTGTTGTTCACTAGAGAGGTTTCCAAAGGAATCTGTTTCAACAGCATTCTCATTTTGTATCATTAAGGTAGCACCCATATATTCTTTAGCTATATGTTAACATAAAACAGCTGTATAATGATTTCTTTGTAATTTTGCTTACCTTGCATATTTTCCATTATTTTTACACATTGTCATTTTCTCCTTCTTGTCATTCAGCTGCAACTTAGTTATCAACCCAGTCTCTTTTTCTTCTCCTTTGTTCCCAGTCACTGTACATCTCTCTCCTTTCCACCAGTCCCTTGTTAAACAGCGGCAAAGGTTTAAACCCCAACTTTCTCTCCTTGGTTTGTTGTCCACTTCTTGATCAATGTGGGTTATGTTGCTGCTGGCCCTGTTCTGTAACTTTGGGATATTCAAGCAAGGCATTAAACTTCCTCTAAGGATACAAATAATCAGTACACCTCCTGGGATTAAAACTTTTGGATGCATGGTAGAAGAGCTTACATTTCCAGTTCTGCTTGAACAATGGAATTGTTGGGTGGAAGGAAGCCTTCTTGAGTCTGGTCATAGAGATTTTGTTGCCACACAGCATAACTGTCTTATCATGGATACAGTTTAGATAACTGTCTTTTTCGAAGACTGAACATCCTGAACAGGAAAACCGCTTGGTCTTACCAATTGGTTCTCATTCTTTGTGACAGGAATATCCAGGGGTATTCCTTCAGCGATTTCTCTATTTATTCACCATTTTTTTTTTCCATCATAAAATGACATGCCATTCCTTCTGTCTAAAGACATGGGTATTCCTGTGAACCTGAGATTTTTTTCTTCTGCCTCTGTCCTTCATTTCCCTTAACTTTACTTCCATCAGATCTAACCTTGTCTCCATTGCAGCCAGGCTGTACCTCACAGATCTCAGGTCTGCCTGTACTTCAGTTAACTGGTCTGGATGAGTAATTAAAGCCCACTCTGTATCTTTTGATAGTCTGTTGTCCTCTGTCTCTCGACAGATGGGTTATTTGGCTTGAGGCTGATACTTGCTGGCAAATACTTCAGAGATTCTTCAGCACTCGAGCTTCTTTCTCCCATAATTCCATACACTAGCAGTATTGCTTCAGATCTCATTTGCCACCTTTCTCATCAGATGGACTCTCAAGCACTCTGCTCATCTACTTATGATTAAGATAATTTTTCTGTCTTGTCCTGCTCTTAGGTTTTATCACAGCTCTTATTTTCTTTTAAGATGTAATATATATAAAACTCTCTTTACTCTGTCTCTGAGGACTACCAAAGCCTGTTAGTTTTCCTGGTTCCTCTGTATGGACATTGTCCATGCGTTTTTTCCTTTTCACTGTGGAAAAGACTTCAGGCTTTAAAAAAAATGCCATTCTAGGATCCATATACTCAGTGTGTATATTGCCTGGGTCCTGGAAATTTGGCCACATGTTGTGATACTTGCTTCTCCTTTGCAGAAGCATAGATGGAGGGTTAGAATGGTTACAAGGTGTCCGGGTGGATGATCATCAGATCCTTTTATTTTTAAATGCGAGGATGTACAGTATAGTGGGAGGGCATTAGGGACTTGGTATTTATCCTTAGGAATGAGCACCAGACTAGAGAACGGACCATTTTTTGTTCTTCATCCTAGCATTGAGGAGGTGCCAGATTGGAGAGTGGCAGCCATGTGCAAAATGAGCCAGCTACAGTTCTGCTTGTTGGATACAAAGTATACGTTAATTCTTAGGGACCTCACTGAGGGTCCTTGAAAGAACTGGCCAACTTGTCATCTGATGCACTGCTTCCTCAGCTTCCTAAAAGTGCTCAGAGAAAGGTACAAAGACCTTTGGAGAAAGAGAAAGAAAAGGCAAGGTATAATGAGAGATGTAAGGATAGAGAAAATGGCACAAAGGGTTCTGAAAAAAAGACCCTTGAATTCCCCAACTCTGAACATTTCTAGGACTCTGTGGCCTTTCCTGCCATTGGTTTTTGATGTATTCGGATCCATCTCATCTCCAGCCCACTTTACATTCCTTATGTGAATCCTAGACAATAATTATTTCAGATCACTCCCAGAAGAGAATTTTTTCTCCAGTATCAAGACCTTCATAAAGGGAGCTCTCAAGATTTTTGACTGACCGATCCCCCTAGCTGCATCTGTCTGGTCCATTAGTTCCACCAGAAACATTGTAGACATTGACCTGGGATATGGTGATGAGAACCTTTGTTAAGGCCCAGATAGCTATGGGAGTGATTTCTATTTTTCTAATGAACTCTGAGGATAGAGAGAGCTGTTCCACCCACTCCCTTTGTAGTTGCTCTTTCCCTATCCCTATGTTTTATCCAGTGGCTTCAGAACTGATTTTTTCCTCTATCCATGTTAACAATCTTGGGGTGTTCAGCTTAAGTGATTTGTCTTATCCACTCAACTGTGAAGTCCTCTGAGCCAATTGCATCCTGGTGTCAAGAGGTTGGTGCTGATCATACAGATGCAGGGTAGACTCTGCCCATCTCAGGGCTGTCCTTGGTTCTGGGTACTTAGGCTAGCTGTAGCTCATTTCCAGTCTCAACCTCTGATCCAGTTTGGTCATTGGTCCCAGGGGGTTAATTTCTTGGTCCATTGTCTTTTGCTTTAGCACCAGATCAGAGGCCACTTTCCTTGGCTCCATTCTCTGCATTTAATGTCTTTGGAAAAATTTTGCCCAACAGTCATTTTGGGTAGGGAACATTGCTGTCCCCTCAGCTCCACCCTGATTTCCAGATGTATTTGCGACTCCTGGTTTTTATTATCTTTTCCATGGGCTGTCTTCTTCAGAGAGCCTCCAGGAATCAGAGGTGAGGGAAACATCTCTGGTTCAGTAAGTCCCAGAATTTTGCCACTCACTCCTCTTATGACAGGGATGCTTGGGGTAGGGGTGTAACTCCAATGGCTACCACCCCAGAGGCAGAGGGAGTCCTCAGAATCAAGGGTTTAGATGTCCCTTTGCTAATAAGCCTTTTCAGCATTGCTGAAACCCTGATCACCCTCTCCCCTCTGGAGGAAGTTGAAGGATGCTTGTTTATTCACTTTGAAAATTAGATGGAAATCCCCAAGCATTTGTAGATGAATAGAGTAATATTCAGAAGCAACGTAATTCCATTACAATCAAAATTAGCCTCCTCTTAGAAGACCCTTCCAGATGTACCCCCCCCCAGCAAATAAGGGCTGCAGCCCAAGAAATTTCCCAGCTGTTTAAAAAGAAAGTTAACCCAGTAGTCCCACCAGATCACAAAGCATCTGGAGTCTACATAAGATTCCTTTTAGTTCCAAAAAAAGAGCAAGGCCATCAGGTCTATTTTTGGATATCAGCAGTCTGAACATGCTTGTCAGGAAGACAGACTTCCTGGTCACAGTGCAATTCATTCTTCCTCTTCTGTTGAAAGGAGAATGGATGTGTTTCATAGTCCTTCAAGAAGCCTATTTTCACATGAAGATTGCACAGCAGTCCAGATGGTGTCTACACTTATGTCTGGCAGTTAGTCACAATCAATTAAGGCCCTTGCCATTTGGTCTCACCACAGTCCTCCATGTGTTTACCAAATGCATGACAGTGGTGGCAGCACACCTGAGGCTGCAGGGGTGCCACCTTTTCCTGTACTTAGACGAATGGCTTCTCCTTGCAAGAACAAAATAATCTTTAATCCAAGCAAATGATTATTTACTTCAGTTGTTTTCATCCTGGGGAATTTCTGTGAATTACAAAAAAATCAGTCATTGGACTTCACTGGATGTCATCTAAACACAATTTCACAAATTGGAAAACTACCACTGTCAGGACTGATTTTCTTTTGTCTACAGGCACAAGAGGTCATCCCTACTTCAAATCTACCAACTTCTGAAATTCTTCACTTGGGCTCCATGGCAGATTCCATACCATTGATACTGCAATCAAGATTTTTCATGAGAGTTCCATAGTAGACTCTCTCAGTCCAGTGGTGCCTGTTGACACATTCTCTCAACCATCAAATCGTCTTCACTCTGATTTCATCATATCCCTTGATGGATAATCTCCCCTCTAGAAACTCAAGGTCATACATTTTTCTTTCCTCTTTCTATGGCCATAGTGAGTATGGATGCCTGTCTGTTGGATGTGGGTCGTGGTAGGGGTATTTTGAAGGGAGGACAGTTTAAGTAATGTAGACCAGTCAGTTGGCCCATCTTCACATCAACATTCCGGAGATGTAGGTAGTCATCCTAGCATTGCAAGAACTTCTGGGCCTCCTCCCAGGGCTGTAATTTCTAGCCAGACAGACAAGCACTTCAGTGGTCTGGTACATCAACAAATGGAGGAGGGCTACTCATTCTTTACTTTGTTGAGAGGCCATGCTTTCTCATAGTAACACATATATCAAGTTACCCCAGTATGGTAGCCAGAAAGCTAAGTTGCTGCATTCCCATACCTGATGAGTGGTCATTTAGTATTTTAGTGGCAGTGGAAATTTTCAGCTACTTGGGCCAGCCCTGCTGTGATCTTTTTCCATCCTCCACCAGTACGAAGTGCCGTAGCTATTTTGTTTTCACCCTGCAACAGGGACAGTCACCAAGGGAGGCTCATGTCCATACTTGGCCACTAAATCTTTCTGTTCATCCACCAATTCTACTGATAGCAAAGTTTCTGCAGTAAAGCTTCCACATGCAAGGCAAAACTAATACTAATTGCCCTTTTGCTGTCCCAACAAGTTTGGTTCCCCATTCCTATAGCCACATCTTCTACAACCACCTTGGGTCCTGGAATCCCCTTCCATATCTACTTTCTCAACTGTCCCTTCAGGTCTCACCTGGCTATCAAGCTCATCAAACTAACCACATGATTTCTTCAATTCCAGTGATGGCTAAGGATCCTTCTGTACCTTCTGTAGTACACATTCTGACTGCCTGTCAGAAACCTTCCACTGGAAAGATTTACAAATGCAAATTGAAAAGTTTTTCAGTATGGCTAAGCTGCCTGGCTTTTTGTTTAGTTTCCACTTATACAAGGCAAGTGTAGGCCCTTCTTCTAATCCCTGGGGTAAACTAAATTGCCTTTTTCCAAACACTTGTTGTGAACTTAAGCCTCCACCTTAGACTGCCTCTGAAGACCTTCTTGTCAAATCTCTCCCACTAGTGCTCCTGTTCCACATATACTCTTTGGAGCATGCACACTGCCCCATGTCTGTCTTCACTATTGTGCTTCTGGGAAATATAGTCCCTGTTTTGGTATATTCTACTATACTCTCTGCTTCTCATCCCAGCTTAACCACCATGCTGCAGTATATAACTTGTAATTTTTGTATAAAAAGTGGTACATTGTTTAGCTCATTTGGTAGTAAGCCCTACATTGTAATAAACCTTTTGGGCAAGAGTGAAATACAGTGTAACAGTTTTGCTTGACTGTATTACATTATTGAGCTCTGCAACCTCAGAAGAGTGGACCAAATGATTTAATGCCAGTAGAGATGTTCTCACATTCTGAAGGACAGCTTAGTATTGGATTTATTTACATTATTCTATACAATGTTCAAAAATCACCCCTTTGGAAGTACTTGCACTGTTGCAGGGAGATGTCTGCCTTCCTGAACTTATCAGCACAGTTCTTCTGAATGGTAGGTAGGCTGTATAGCCCATTCTGTATTTTTGCTCAGATGGTGTTTACTACTACTGCTGTAAAATAGCTGCTCATTTCTTTGCAGAGAAAGGTGGACTCCTTAGGAGTTGTACCATCCCTGATAACTAATTGTGGGCTTGAACCTGTAATCTAATAAGCTTATTTTGTCTTGCTTGGAGGTCTTTGGTCTAGTAATGTACAACAGTGTGTGGTGATTGTTGTTCTCTGAGACTTTGTCATCTATTCTAAAGGAGGCCTTGGTCCAGTGTTTAAGAAAATATCTGTGGACTTAAGTGTATTAAAAATTATATTCTCCCATTAACCTTTCCTTTGTGGAAAGGTTATTTAAAAAGTGGTATATAAACAGCTTAAATTGTTTTCTTGTAACTTATACATTACAGTGTGATTTCAGGTCATATCACATCATTGTAAACACACTGACTGGAGTAAAGACTAATCTGTTAACATTTTTGTAGCAGAGTTAATATATGCAATTACTGAAGTGGTTAACGATGATACATTGCTGACATTTTAGACATATAATATTTGCTTGGTACGTGATCCTTGATCTCAGCTGTATTTGGCACCATGTATCACTGGATTATTATGAAACTCCTGGACACACATTCAGGCATTTTATATAGGGTACTAGATTTTGTTGCCTTCTATATCTCTGGCCATACTCAAGAACAGTTACTGGTATTAACACCTACCTTTTGCAGTGTATGGATGTCCTTCAAGGATGCATCTGCAGTCCTTACAAATGGGTTGTCCTGTCGTCAGGCAGCCCTTCGGTCGGCCGGATTCCAAAGTCTGGGTCTGGCCTCGGCTGGGGTCGCACTTCACCCGACGTCACAGCTGCAGTTCTTCGGGTATAAAGGCATCAGCCGACGCCATTTTCCTCAGTCTTTCTTGCCGCGTGGCACCCGAAGCAGAAGCTGTTCGCAAGTGCTGGTTGGTCAGAACCAGAGATTACTACTACCGAATACTTCTACTACTACCGAAGACTTCTAAAAAGCTAAGTACCCCATTTGGGGACTCTTTCTTGCCTCAGCCGATGTCAGAAAAAGTGAATAACTGTTTAACTTGTGGGAAACAAATACCTCATAAAGATTTCCACTCTTACTGCTTACCTTGTTTAGGCCCAGACCACGACGTAGCAGCTTGTTTAGCCTGTGCTTCTTTTAATCGACGGACGCTTAGACGTCGGTCGGAATTTGCTGAGGAGTTTTTCGGCTCCGCTTTTGCTTACATTATGCCGTCTGATCCTCCGACTACGCAAATATCTAAAAAGCGCAAGGAAAAGGACCGACACTCGCGGTCCGCGGTTTTGGCCGAAACTGCGGTTAAGCCAACCGCGAGTGTCTCAGTTTCGGCTGAAACCGAGCTTGCGGTTCTTCCTTCAGCTGAAAGCTTACCTCCTACCGAGGCCTCATCCAACCTGGTGGAATCGGCTACTGAAATCCCACCTGCTCTTGCAGGTTCCCAGGATTTATCTGATACTATCCCCTTGGATATTTCAACCCCTGCACGTGGAGCTGCTAGGCCACCTGCAACCATGTCGAGTAAGGCCTTTGCCAGGGCTAAAGCAGCTAAATCTACCAAAACTGTGCCTGCTAAGACCCCCTCTCACAGGCCTAGCTCTAGTTCACAAATGCTTAGTCTAGCAGAGGATCTCATTTCTTTGATCCGGGGATCCCAACCTCACCCAGACAGGGCTTCTCACCCACCTCCAGAGAAGAGGCCTAGAGCAGAGCCCCCTGAGCCAGTTTCTACAAATGACTCCTCTGATGATTCAGATAATTCAACCCTCCAGAGGGTCCTTTCTCCCCTTATGAAGACTCTGATGCTGAAGAGTCCATTCCTTCTGCCTCTCCGCCTGAGGAATTTTCCTTTGGGGAAACCTTGCATGCTATGAGGGAACAATTTCAGTGGCAGGGCCAGGATTTTTCAGACTCTAGAAAAAGGCTTAGAACCTTTCTGCATTTACCACAGCATAGGCCTTTAGCCATCCCTCCAATTCTGACTGTTGTGGATGATGCATTTAATGATGCTTGTACTGCTCCTGATTCACTTCCTCCGGCCCCTGCTAAGCCCGATAGGTACTACAGGGTCCCGGACACACATTATCATTTGTATAAGGCTCCTTTTGCAGATCCCGAATCTATCTCCCAGGGACCTAAGGCGGTAGCAGCTACCTCTGCCAAAAACCCCCTCCCCTCTGAAAGGGAATCCAGGGCCATAGAGAGATGGGGTAAAAAAGTTTACACTTCTGCTACTCTTTCAGCTAGGGCCTTGAACTGTCAATTCCACATGATCCAGTATCAAGAATTTATGTTAGACCAATTAACTAAACAGCTGTCCTCAGATGAACAATTAGACAAAAAATCTGTTCAGGAAATGGTACATAACATTCAGCAGGACAGTAATCATTCCTTAAAATGCGGCTATGATGCACTGGAGGCTTCCTTTAGATCAGCCATGACTGGCACTGTGATCAGAAGACATGCATGGTTAAAAGAGCAGGCCTTACCAGACCATGTCAAATCAAAGCTACTAGATGCTCCCATGGACAAGATCAATTTGTTTGGCTCTCCTGCACAACAGGTGCTGAAGAAGATGGAAGAGAAGGCAAAATTGGTCCAGACAGTCAAAGATTTCTTACAGGTCCAACCTCCAAGGTTTAGCAGGAATTGGCCCTCCAAGAATTGGTCCTTTCCAGACACCTCCAGAGCTCAGAGAGGCAGGAATAGGCGCTCAAGAGGCAGAGGTCAATCCAGAGGTGCCTACAGGGGACGTCAGTGGCAGGCTAACAACCAGCGAGGTACAGCCACAGATACAGCCGCCACCACTACTACAGGACAATCACAGTGACTTGGCTCTGACACCGCCTACCAGGGAACAACTAGAAGCACCCTTAGGTGGGAAACTAGCCTTATTTTCAGTAAACTGGCATTACATCACAGGAGACAAGTGGATTTTGCAGACAATAGACCAAGGTTACATGTTTCACTTCCATACTCTACCAAAGAAGAGAGGAATGCCAAACCTTCCTCCAAATCAAAAGGCAGAAGCTCTAAAACAAATAACTCACCAAGGATGAGAGCTGTAGAAAAGGTACCATCTATGGAGCATGGACAAGGATTTTACTCCAGGCTCTTCCTGGTACCAAGAAAAGAAAACCAATGGAGACCTATTCTCGATCTGTCCGCTTTAAACACATACCTCATTGTCCCAAAATTCAAAATGCTGACCCTACAGCAACTTCTTCCCATGTTGGGCAAGGAGTCTTGGCTGGTAACTCTAGATCTCAAGGAGGCATACCTGCACGTCCCCATACGACCAAATTGCAGAAGATACCTCAGATTTCTTGCAGGATCAGAGCATTATCAATTCTCAGCATTGCCCTTTGGCTTATCTACTGTGCCCAGAGTGTTCACGAAATGCCTGGCATCAGTAATTGCTCATTGCAGGCTTCAGGGAATCCAAATCTACCCTTACCTGGACGACTGCCTGTTGCAAGCGGACAACAAAACAAGCTAGCAGAAGACTTGAAAAGGGTCATTTATCTACTGCAAGCTCTGGGATACACAGTCAATATAAAAAAGTCAAGGCTGATACCATCCCAAAGGATAACCGTTTTGGGTGCAGAACTGGACACATCAAAACAAATGGCATTCCTAACAGTAGAAAAACAGGAGCAACTACCTCTCTACTTCTTGGCATTAACAAAGAAGAACCAGCTAACAGCAAGAAAAGTCCTGCAAGCCTTGGGTTTCATGGCATCCTGCATAATATTGGTTCCACATGCCAGACTGCATATGAGAAAGTTACAGTGGTACCTAAGGAATTTATGGTCTCAGCACAAGCACAGCCTAGAAACCCAAATTCCAATAATCCCATGCCTGAAGCAAGAATTCCAGTGGTGGGCTCAGGCCTGTCAATCAAACAAAGGACTGCCCTTCCACAGCACTCAACCAAGCCAGACCATCACAACGGACGCCTCAGACCTCGGTTGGGGGGCGCACATGCTGGACAAGTGCATACAAGGCTTATGGACTCAAGACCAACTGCACCTACACATAAATCAAAAGGAAATGCTGGCAGTAAAACTGGCAATTCAGACATTCAGACCACTTCTTCGACAAGGTCAACTGTTGATAAGGACAGACAACACCACAGTTATGTGGTACATCAACAAACAGGGAGGCACACATTCGTACCCTCTATGCTGGATGGCAATGGACCTCTGGAATGTGGCCCTGAGCTTCAACATTCAGTTACAAGCAATTTTGTGCCAGGAAAAGAAAACATTCTGGCAGACATACTAAGCAGAACTACCACGGATGCCCACGAATGGATGCTGCATCCGGACATCTTCAAAACCATTACAAGAAAATGGGGACTACCAGAAATAGACTTATTTGCATCCCCACGCAATCACCAACTGAAGAAATTCTGCACAAGGACGTACCACCCACTTGCTTGGAAAGTGGACTCCTATCTTTCAGTTGGAAAAACCTGACAGCATATGCATTCCCACCACTTCCTTTGATGCACAAGGTGCTATTGAAGATCAAAGAGGACCGTCCAAGGATCATCCTGATAGCTCCGGACTGGCCAAGGCAACATTGGTACCCATTACTGAGGAGCATGTCTCGGGAACAAATATGGCCTCTACCCCTAGTTCCCTTACTGTTAACACAGAACAACTACAACACCCTGCATCCAAACCTGAAAACACTGCAGCTGACTGCCTGGAACATTGCATAACACCAAATAAGCCAAATTTATCCCAAAGGGTTAAAGACATTATCTTGGAGGCTCGCAGACCCTCAACAAGAAAAAATTATTCAGCAAAATGGAAAAGATATCACATTTGGAGTACTGCAAAAGGAGAAAATGTGTCACTGGTAAACATAGCCAACATCCTGGAATACTTGTCAGAGCTCTTCCACAACAGCCTGTCCTATTCTTCCATTAAGATTCATGCATCAGCTATTTCAGCAGAATACAACTTGGATCCTCCAGTCTTCTCACATTCTCTGCTCAGGCAGTTTCTGAGAGGAATTAAAAATGTAAAACCACCTAGGAAGCCACCATTGCCAGCATGGGACTTGAACTTTGTGCTAGAAAAGTTGACACTCCCTCCTTTCGAACCAGCAGCAACAGCAGAATTACAATACTTATCATGGAAAACTGCCTTCCTGCTTGCAATCACTTCAGCAAGAAGGGTATCTGAGCTACAGGCATTAATGGCAGTACAGCCCTTCCTGATCTTCCATCAAGATAGTGTGTCCATGAGAACAAATCCTACTTTTATGCCAAAGGTGGTCTCCAGGGTATCTTTAAATCAAGCTATCCACCTACCTACATTCTTCCCCAACCCACAGAACAGGGGAGAAAGACTTTTGCATACCTTGGATGTACATAGACAATTACGCTGCTACCTGGACAGGACCAAGAGCAATAGAAAAACTGACCAGCTACTGGTAGCATATGCAACAGGAATGGAAGGAAAAGCAATTTCAAAACAGACAATCTCTAAGTGGATAGGAATTTGCATTAGATTTTGTTACTCCTACCGTGGGAAGAAAACTCCAGAAAACATCAGGCCTCACTCTACAAGGGCTACAGCCACTACCACAGCTTTTCTACGAGGAGTGGCTACCAAAGACATTTTAGAGGCTGCTACTTGGAGCTCCGTGCATACATTTGCCAAGCATTATAATTTACAGTTTTGCCACTGCTGTTTTGCAAGGGATCTTAACTACACCATAATCTTATTTCTCCTCCTCCCCCAGTTTGGCTATGGTATTCTACCCATTTGTAAGGACTGCAGATGCATCCTTGAAGGACATAGTACAGTTTTGTACCTACCATAAATGTAGATGTCCGATAGGCATGCATCTGCAGTCAGGATTACCCACCCTCCTTCCCCTCTGTGGTACTCCTAGGGTATTTGCCCATCTTGTAGCTGGCTGGGGGAATCTATTATGGTGTATTTGTTTGTATATATGTACATACTTGCTTTTTTTTTGTTTGCTCTCTACTATTTGGAACCATTTGCATTTATCCAAATTTAGCCTTCCTAGAGGGCACCTGGCATCTGGGGCAAGAAACACTGAGGAAAATGGCGTCGGCTGATGCCTTTATACCCGAAGAACTGCAGCTGTGACGTCGGGTGAAGTGCGACCCCAGCCGAGGCCAGACCCAGACTTTGGAATCCGGCCGACCGAAGGGCTGCCTGACGACAGGACAACCCATTTGTAAGGACTGCAGATGCATGCCTATCGGACATCTACATTTATGGTAGGTACAAAACTGTACTTTCTTCAGTGCTCTGCACTGGGACTCTTACTTTTTCTTTTAATATATTGCCAGTGGGAGATGCACTTAATGGAGTGATTACAGGATTACTACTATACTTATGAAACTAAGGCATACCTGTCCTTTCCTTGGGAACAAATGGCACCCTTATTTAACCTTGAAGACCATCTGGATACTGTCCTTAATTGAGTAATGAGTAATGGACTGAAGCTCAACCCTGCCAATATTGTAGTCTTCCCTCCATCCAACCATCATTAATAGAGGGCATAATCTGTATTTTGTGTTAAGGGACAGGCTCACATTCATGGATAAAATGTTAGCGGTGGTTAGATCTTGCTGTTATCTTCTGAAGAACGCAGTCTAAATCAAGTATCTTATACCAGCAGAAGACTTGATTACTATGGCCCATGCGGTGGACATAGCACTCTTTGACTACTGTATAGATGTGTATCTGGTGATCCTCAGCTGTAAAGTATTTTACAGTTGCCTCAGAACTCTGTGGTTGAAGTAGTAGTTTATATCCCTCACCACTGACATATCACAGTTGTATTGTGGAGTTTCTAAGAGTCTGTAAGGTTATGTTAATAACCTGTAAACCCTTATATGACCTGAGACCTGCTATCTGATGGTGTTGCTTGCTCCCCTGTGGCCATCCTGGGACTTCAACTAGATTGCCTAGGAACTGTTGCTGACGCTCAGGTTCAGATTACTTTCTTCTGAGCTCCATTTATTCTGCAGTAAAGCACCTGAGATCTATGCAATTCACTGCCTTGGCAGTTGCTAGACTGCACCATCATGGACTATTTACAGAGGTTCAAGTGTCGCATTTTCTGTAAAGTATTTCATGACATAAATAGTACCTTTTAATATTCTTATTTAAAGATCCTTTGGCAGTATGATTTATTCTCAGTCTTTGATTAACTTATTGTATTTGTCTTTGAGATTTTATTCTCCTTTTCCTAGGTTTAAGCATACAAAGTTAATTGATTGTCATCTTGAAGTCAGTAGTGATGTTTACTTGATTTTTATTTAAATTGTATACTTAAGATCAAATACACTTGACATAATCAGTTACTACCTCTATATATATATATATATATATATATATATATATATATATATATATATATATCTAGGATCCGTACTATTGAGCAAACGGCCATTTCACCGAAAGTGAAACGGCCAATCCCACTTTCGCCAAAGTGCTTTTCACTGTAAAAGCACTTTCACGAAAGTGTGGTTGAGTAAGGGAGAAAATGTGGGGAGACTGCTGGTGTTGAGATCGTAGCACAGTGGGGATAAGGGAATATTCCCTTTTCCCCACTGTAGTGTGATCTCGGAGTGAGAATATAAATGTAGGGGTGGTGTGGGGGGATGGGGGTTGCAAGGGTCTTTCCCCCCCTCCGTAAATGTGAGTTCTGCGTTTTTTAGTTAATTTTTTTAGATTTTTTTAACACACTTTAGCAAAAGTGCTTTTTCGCTGAAAAATCACTTTCGCTGAAGTGTGTTCGGCTGATGTGGTTTCGGTTGTTTGAGCTTTCACTCAATAGTACAAGATCCGTATATATATATATATATATATATATATATATATATATATATATCCCCTTCCTCTAAGCCAACAGTCTCCTACATTTAAGAAACAGATTCTGTAAACCATACTGCACTTAGAAATGCATGAATAGTGAGTTAAACAAATACTTATAACTGAGACAGTCTCATATCAAAACCACCTGTACAGTAGTAAATCTTAGACAACAGCAAAGTCCGCAAATGTGCAATATTCAACAGAGTTTAAGTCTTATGTCAGTGAATTGCTCCAGAAATATGCTATAGAAACAGTATTCAGAGATCGTTCATAACATGTACAAATTGTAGGATCATAGGAAGTTACTAGGCCATTGGCCCTGAGGCCCTTATAAGCCTAACCAATAGTTTAGCCCATGTTTAGACAAGTCAGCAACCAAAGCCCCTGTCCAACAGGGATACAGGTGGAATCCCAGGGGTGTATATTCTGTTTCCCATCCAGTTATCCAGGTTGCACTTAAAAAGGGATAATGAGGTACTCTGCTTGGTGTAGACAGGGAGACAGTTCCACAGATGGGGGAGTCTCTGGGGCACAAATCTGTCCTGCCATCAAGTCCTATTGATTTGACAGACCAGGTTGAAGTTTCGCGAGCAGGTTACTCAAGTGGAGCTTGACTTGCAGATATGCAGCAGTCCCATCAAGGCAGGGTCTGAGATTGCTTTGTATGCCAGCCAGAGGTCACCTCTGAGGAGTCTGTGTGAAACTGAGTAGAGGGGCAGGGCTTTTAGCCTATCTGTATAGGGTAGATGCTTGAGGCCTAGGATTCTCGTGGTGAGGAACCTCTGTGGTCTCTCCAGCTGCTGTATGTGCTTTGCACAGTACATGCCGAAGGGGTCATTGTACTTAATAATTGGCCTTATAAGGGAAGAATACAGGGATGTTATCACCTCATTGTCCCTGGATGAGATACCCTTACTTACGAGGTGGGCCATGTAGAAAGCTTTCCGTATAATGGAAGCAACATGCTGGTCAAAAATCAGTTTGCTATGAACCTGGGTGCTCAAATCCCTCATGACTGATTGCGTATTTAGGACGTTTTTATTAATGTGATAAGTGGGGATGTCACTCTCCCCAAAGGGCATTCAGCTTGAGGATATGTTTCTGGCACCAGTCATTTGTTTGGGTGAGACTCTCTTGGAGGACGGCCACATCACTTGGGGAATTAATGACCATACCCAATTTGCAGTCATCTGCATACATGGTCAGCCATAGCCCATTGGCTTGGCCTGCACGTCAGAGAGATTAGGTTTTATAATGTATATGAATGACCAACACACAATTGCTTGTAAAACTATTTATGTACTTAAGAGGTTCATAGTTATATACTAGGCCAACAACCACAGGGACCCTTACAAATCTAGTTGTGCAACCCAAATGTAACCCACAACTTTGGTTTATATAGGTGGTAATATACTGACTGCTTGTGTTCATCAGAGACATACCAAACAGGCCAGGGTTAAATTTTGAATTACCTATCCTTTGGCCAAGTTTCACTTAAGTGAAGATATAGGAGTAACTTTGATTTACATGACTGGAGAGCCTGTCCAGAGAATGGGAATTCTCTGAGAATCATATCTGTCTCTTCAACATGTCCTTTTTATGTTGCAAGCAAAATTTAGGTCTTTTCTTCTAGTAGTTCTGATGCTGTTTGTTTTGCAGCTGTGCAAAAGTTTTATCAAAACAGGGTCCAGGGATGCCTTGTATACCAGGCAAAGATTACCTCTCAGAAGGTGTGTATGATATCAAGTAGACAGGCAGGACTTTGATGTGCTCAGTACAGAACATCGTGTTTACTCCCTATATTTTTTATAAGGAGTCTTTGTGGGCGTTCCACTTGCCGCATTTGTCTGGTCAGATGCATACCGAAGGGGCATTATACTTTATGATGAGTCTGATGATGGCCAAGTGCAGTGATATGATGACCTTTCTGGACCTAGATGCCATGCCCTTGCTTATAGGACGAGCAACATAGAAGGATGTTTTTTGCAACTTTGGACACATGTTGATCAAAGGCTAATTTGCTGTCTACATGAGTTCCAGATACCTAACTAGTGAATCAACTTTTAAGGGTATTTTATTGATGATGATGTTACCTGGGGTGATAGGCTTCCCAAAAGGTACTATAATGCATTTCCTGTTATTGAGTTTTAAGCCATGGCTTTCATACCTGGGGTTTATCTGTATTAGACCTTTCTGAAGAGTGTTCTCATCTTAGGAGGGGATTCAGTGACTACTCCCAGTTTTCAATCATCTGAGAACTTGGTTCGCAAAACAACTTTTAAATATTGGCTTTGACATCAGAGAAGTAGATGTCAAGGAGAAGTGGGACCAGCACAGAGCCCTGAGGGACTCCACTGGTGGCCAGGTTCTTTGTGGAGGTAGCCTCACCATTTCTAACCTCCTGAGTCCTATCAATGAGCCAGCTAGCCATCCATCATGTTATAAAGGTGTTTATACCTAGTTCTGTAAGTTTTTTTGACAATGCCCTAGTGGGGTATTTTACCGAATACTTTAGCCAGATCAAGATTGGCTATGTGCACCATTTTCCCCTCATCCATTGCCTTAGTGATCCTTTAAAAGAAATCCACCAGTTTCAGTAAGCATGACCTTCCTTTAACAAAGCCAAACTGGGATGGATCCAGTGTCTGAAGGTCTTTTATGTCATTGTTGATAATTTCCATGATTCTTTCCATGGCTGTAGTTTCCAGGATCTGTTGAAGGTCCTCCATTATGAAGGGGATGACTGTTGTAGTCCTCCATTCACCTAGCACAAAGCCTGTTTTAAGACTTTAGTTAAATAATGATTTCAAAGGTCCTGATAAGTCATATTTTAGACTATTCAGGAGGCATCCTGAAATGTTGTCAGGACCAGTTGAGAGTGCTCTTGGCTTTAGAGAGCGCAGCCAGTACATACTTCCTAGTTATAGTTGGAGGGGGTATTTTTGAATGGATCGTTTGGGGGTGAAAGGGGCTAAAGCTGGAACTGGATTTAACCAAAATAGGTTTACTGTAGTGCCAGGCTTGGTGAATGTAGTACCATTAACCACCAGTTCAGAACATTGCTGTTTGCTGCCTTTGAGGTTTCTGGCATGGCTGTAGACGTCTTTATGATTATTTTTCACCTGAGAGGCTTTCTTGACCTCAAAGTTGGCATTGCTTGACCTAATTAACCCTCTTAGTTGCCTATGTGCTTTGATGAGAGAGTTTTTATCTTTATGAGAATTACCCTTCCCGATTTTTGCCATAATTTCTTTTCCCTTTGTTGTATATCCTAATTTGAGATACCATCATGGCAGTTTGTTTCTGGGGTTAGTTCTGGATTACTTCTAGTAGATGCAGCAGCCTGTGCACAGTCACTGACATGTTTGTTCATAGGTTCTGGGAATAATTCAGCATAGGATGCTGTGTTCTCTGGGTTTGAATTTTGACAACCCATCACATGATAAAAGGTAATTTACCTTGGAATAGTTCCTAACTGTGACTGGTTTTGATGAGATTAATGAAGGTGATTTTGACTTCAAAGGAGAGAGCTTCATGGTCAGAACTTACCAGGGAGGATGAGATATTGGGGAGGGGGGGTTCAGTGTTCTCCCATATTTGTAAGCACGAGGTCCAGTATGTTGGAGCCTGTAGTGGGAATATTCACTATTTAGTCAAGGCTGCTTGTATTTACACAGTGTAGGAATCTCTGTGCCTTTATATTTGAGGTTGTATAGGATTCCCAGTCTATAATGGTGTAATTAAATTCTCCCATGAGTGGGGTGTTAGGTTGGATGGTAATTGTCTCCAGTAGGTCTTAATATGCATTGTGAACTTCTTGGGACATGGAAGGTGACCTATAGTTGGCTAGGACATGATAAGGGATTTTGTCTGATTTATCTCCATGTGGAAGAAGTCCAGCACATTATCCTGTCTGACCATCCTAGAGGTATGCATGTTGTTGGTGTATATTGAGATATTTCCTCCTTTGTCCTTTGTTTGTGCTGCTACTGATCTAAAAATGTGGAAGGCAGTGAAACCTTGCACTGCCAGGATACTGTCTGTCATTAGTTTAAACTGTGTCTTGATAGTTGCATGTTTGTCTGTATTCTTAAGTGCGAGAAGGGCTTGTATTTTTTATTTAGGCACCTAGCATTGAGCCGTATTTTGTTGCCGGTAGGTTTGTCAGTTTGTCATTGCTTAAAAAAAATGCACTATGGGGGTGGATAAAGATGTAGCCAGTATTTGAAAGCTTAGAGGGAAGAGGTGCAGGCAGTCCTTGGCAAAGCAACTTGTACTGTTAACTATATCCTTCCAAGCTGACAGATATTGGATTCCCTTAGAATGACACCCGAAAGACAGCCAGTTATTGAAATCAATATTTTTTTGCACGTATTGTGGCATCATCCTTGGTGATGCTAATATGCTGCTCAGTGCTAGGCTCATACCAGCCTGAGACGTGGTCTAAAAGCACCATAATATCTCTCTTCATATAGTCAAAGGAGGTACATCTCAGGTCATTTACACCTGTATGGACTTTGATGGAATAATACTGTGGCGTAATGACTTGAGTGTGTGCAGGATTTGGCAGATTCTGGCTCCAGATAAGTAACTAACAGTTATCTTCTCCTTGTTTAGCCTGGTTAGAGGGGCATCAGTATACCTTACGATGGAGTCCTCTATGACTAGAGTCCTGGAAAGTGTGTTTACTTGGCCTTAGGAGTTTAGTGTTTGGGAGTCCACTGAGAGTGACAATGTGTGTGGTGTTATGTGTTTTTTCTCAGTGTCTTTGGGCTTGCTGATGCATAGCTTTAACAACTGGTGATCTAGGCATTTTTTATTGTTCAGGAAAGTTGCTTTTAAGTGCCTCTGCATACGTTAGTCTTTGTGCATGTGTCCTGAATTTAGGCTCCATTGTCATTGTTTAAGTACACCTTTCACAAGCTGTGGTTCTTTAAGGATTAAGTGGTTGTCATTAAACATGAGACAATTGGTACGCTGTCTGAAGATCCTCATATCCACCAAGTTGACTGCAGAGAAGTTAAGAAATTGCATATCCATACTGTCCAGTCCTTTGATTTGTGAGCTACAAGAGGGTGGTGTATTGGGGCTAGAAAGCTGTCAAGGGTACTTTGTGGTGGAGGCTAATAAGGTGCTTTATTGGAGCAGATTGTGCTAAACAGCACTCAATTCTACTAGCCTGTTTAGACATTACTAAAGCCTACTAAATCTGTAGATGTTGCCACTTGACTCCCAACTAGCTGCTCTAAACTTGTTGGTACACAATGTATTTGCGCTATACTGCCGCTTTATAAGATACTGTTTTATTGACCGTTCTGCAGGGAATATTTGCTTTCTAGATGTTTGTTACTATATGGGGCACTGCTAACCTAAGCAAATGAGCATAATTCATAGCAGTACAGAAGAAAAAAAAAAGGCAGAAAACTAACAAATGAGCCATCAGGCCAATAAAATGACTGCATTGTGAGTCCATTTGCGCCATCGGGCCAATAAAATGACTTCACTGTGAGTCCATTTGTGAATTTCCCAACTCAGATAAACCAGACAATCTCCTCCTGCCCAAAAGATGAATAAACCCAGTCCTCTTAATGTAAAACACAATAGAAGGTGTTATGTCAAGAATCTAAATGGCAATGCTCAGATATGCTCTGAGCGACAACAGAATGGCATTAAATATACTGATCCCAAGGATATTGCCAATATCCTGGCAGATCGATTTAGTGCCAACTTTACCCCCCTCTCACGCCCTAAAGGCCCCATCTCAATACCAAAAGATTGCCGGTAATCATGGCCACACAGGTAGAAACCGCACTCTCCAAAGCTAAGAATACAGCATTCATGGGACCAGATGACATCCTGGGCTGTGTACTACATGAACTGGCACCTCACCCAAGTGTCATGTTTAACCATAACCTCACCTCAGGCTTCATGCCCACTGAGTGGCGCACAGCTACAGTTATTTCACTCCACAAGGGGGATCCACCTTGGATCCCAGGAACTACCATCCCATCAGTATGACGAGCCTGATCCGCAAGGGCATGGAACGCACTATCATGGAACTTATAAACAAAAGACATTGGCAACATTAAAACACTGGACCCCACCCAGGTTAGGTTCATGAAGGGCCGGTCTTGTCTGCTGAACCTGATTGGCTTCTTCGAATCAGTCTCCAGAGCTGTGGACGAGGGTAAGGCTGTCCACACAGCCTATCTGGACCTCGCCAAGGCCTTCAACACCATCCCCCACTCTGGAATCATAGATAAACTTACGAAGCTGGCATAAATCCCTGTGTCACTCGATGGATTGCCAACTGGCTTACTGACAGAACCCACACTGTAAAAGTAGCTGACTCCAAATCCAGCTCCTGACAAGTGGAGTAGCTCAGGGTTCAGTCCTGGGACCGCTCTTGTTTGGCATCTACTTCTCTGAAGTACAGGCGAACACGAAGGGACTCTGGCTAACAAAGTTCGCAGATGACTGCAAACTGGGAGCCATTATTGAATCCCCAAATTATGTGGATATTCTGCAAAAGGGCCTTACAGAAACAGATGCTTGGTGCCAGAGCCATGGGCTTAAGCTTAATGCCAAGAAATGTATAGTTATCACCTTTGGGGAAAAAACATGTACGCATGAATTACCACGTAGGTGGCAGTACACTAAACACCGAAAGTGTGATGAGAGTCTTAGGGACACAGGTGGACCCTGGTCTTACCTTCGACAGCCACATTGCCACAACAGTCAGGAAATCCTTCTATGTGGCACACTTCATCACTAAGGGCTTTTCGTCCAAAAAAAAGGAGGTCATTGTCCCACTGTACTCATCCCTCATTAGACCCATTATAGAGTACAACGCCCCATTTGGTATATACCTCACAAGACATCTGCAACAGCTGGAAAGGCCGCAGATATACCTCACTAAAAGAATCACAGGCCTAAAGCAGATGCCCTATGCTGACCATCTAAAAAAACTCCAGCTATACTCTGTGGCATATCGTCTTCTCAGAGGCGATCTCTGCTTAACATTCAAGGCCATGTCAAACCCTGAGCTGTTGGACATGCTCCACTTAAAGAAATCACAATTCCTCAGAGCCACACGCTCCAGGGATCTAAACCTTGTCATCACAATGAACAAAACATGTTGGGGGTTTAGGTTCCTGACCCAGAGACTCCCCATACTCTGGAATAGACTGCCCATAAATGTCAAGCAGAGCGCCTCCTTGGCCCTCTTCAAAAGGAACCTTGACTATTGGATGGGAGATAGGAAATTCAACGCAGGGATCATGTCAGTCGTCTTGCTAGACAGAGGTCCAGGGAAGTAAATATTGTGGGAAGAAATATCCAGGGAATTGTTATAACTAGGCTTGTATAGGCCCTAGGGCTGATAGCCTAGTACCAACCTATGAACAAGTACAGTGCTACTGCAAACCACTTAAACAACTAGCTGGAAATGTCTTGCTAAAGGCAATTTCAAGACTGTCTTACAGCAGTAACAGTGAGAGGAAGAGCATTTTTTTTAATAAACAAATGGTGAAATGCACATGCAAATGCAGGAAACAGTAGCAATCATTCAAAATAACTTGTGTGATTTAGCAATCAAAGGTACTTAACTGTGCCTGGATGGCACTGAATACAAGTACGACACTTCTAGAGTGCAGGCTAGGACTCCAAGCTTTGCTGAGCTCATGGAAAATGAACAGGAGATGATATGTAATAAAGGAGGTATACTCAAGAGGAGTACTGGTATGCTGGGTGGGCACTCAGCATCATGGATCTGTGGAAAACAATGGGAGAGAAGAGTACATCCATAGCTTATACAACAGTCAATAGCATTGAAAGAGGGGATGGAGTCATAATCCCTTGTGTCTTTTCATCTTCAAAATTTTGTCAAAGAAAGTATTCTCCAGAGGGAATTTGGGGGATACCTCCCCAGGGCCGAGATCTGTACCTGCAGAAGGAGAGGCTGGACAGGAGTCAAGGTCCTTTCTCTTACACCACCTCTTCCGGGGAGGGTCAGTGGGGATTGAATAGAGAGTTGTCTGAACTCTCCTGAGAAGACGACACCCCAGATTTTTGCATTATGGAATTGTGAATTCCTGTGTCCATAGGAAATATCAATGATGAAAGGTCAAATGTCCCAGGGTCAACAGTATCTCAGGATGGAATTGATAGTTTCTATACCTTCCTCATGCATAGAACCATGAAGTGGTCTCCCCTAAATCAATATGCCAGTGGAAGCATTCAGGCCTAAATCACACAACACTGATTGTGTCAGTATTGACATCAGCATCGCAATGCCAGAACCGATCACCACTGGCACTGACCATTCTGAGTCAGAAATCGTCTCCAAAGATTTCACCACTGAGCTGCTTGACACGGACAGTACTCCTGGCACCACCAGGACTGAAGTCAGTAACATGGACATAGTTGCCCTTGACGCTGACACTAGAGATGGGGCTGAAGCAACCACAGATGCTGAGGGCAATCTGTATGGATAAATGAACATCCTTCAACATCAGTACAACAGCTGAAGGCATGGGAGTTGATGCCATCGCTGCTGGTGCCACAATGAGGACTGGAGTAGGAATCGAAGAAAATGGGGCAGTGCGTCTTTTGAGCCACCCTAGACACAGTGGAGGCTAAAATGATACCATACTGAATCTGGGATGTCACTCAGGCTGATATAATATATTCAGGTCCAAAGGGTTGGGACTTCTGAAGGACCTGTAGGATCTAAGAGATGAAGATGAATCAGATCTTGAAGTAATGAATTTTGATTCTTTTTCCGAAGAAAAGTTTCCTGCTTTTCCTTTCGGTGCATGGTCAGTAGTGCCAGATGACCACTACTGATGAAACAAAGTGGATTTGGCAGGAGGAGTCATAAAAGACGGTCCTGGTCAAGGTCCAGAAGAAAGTCGAGGGGCTTTAGCTGGGAACATGTTTTCCAGAATGGATGCATTGGATTCCTCATCCTTCTGTTTCTCTTTTTTTTTTCCCATCTGGTGTTGGACCCTTTGAGAAATTCCTGTCTTTGTCCTCCAAAATGGGTTTTTCCACCATTGCCATCTTAAAGTGAAGCAGCTCCTTTAAGACAAGTTTATTCTTTCTACAGTCTGGTAGAACTAAAGTTCTTAAAATATTACAATCGCTTTCCAAATCTCCACATCCAAGCAAACAACACACATTGTATAGGTTCTGTAGGGTGTTTTGTGGCCACATTTTCTACACTTTTTAAAATCTGTCTTGGGATGTTTCTCCATGCTTAAGGCTTGCAATTAATTGAAAATATGATTGTCACAACAGCAGCTAGGTAACAGTTAGCATGACCTTCCTTTGACAAAGCTAGACTGGGATGGATCCAGTCTCTGGAAGTCTTGTATGTCCATGTTGATAATTTCCATGCTAATTGCTTCCATAGCTCTGCAAATAAGACTACGCAGACTAATGGTTCTGTAGTTTCCAGGATCTGTTGAAAGTTCTCCCTTATGAAGAGGAATGACTGTCACAGTCCTCCATTCAATGGCAGAAAGTCTTTTTTAAGACTATCCTGATAAGTCATATTTTAGACTATTCAGGGGGCATCCTGAGATGTTATCAGAATCCATTGAGGCAGTGCTGTTGGCTTTAGTGAGTGCAGCCAGCACATGCTCCCTAGTTATAGCTGGGGGACTTGGTGAAAGTGACACCATTAACTGCCAGTTCAGAACACTGCTGTGTGCTGCCCTTTAAGGGAATTACCCTTCCTGATTTTGCCATATTTTTTTGTCTTTTTTTTTTTTTTTAGTATATCCTATTTAATTTGGGATGCCACCAGGGTAGTTTGTTTGTGTGGCTAGTCTTGCCTTACTTCTGGTAGGAACAGCAACCTGTATGCGGCCATTTACATTTGTTCAAAGTAAAGCATTTCAGCATAGGCTGCTATGTTCTCTGAGTTTGAAGGGGCATTGAATTTTGACAAAGCATCACTTATTAAAAGTAATTTCTCTTGGAATAGTTCCTAACTGTTACTGGTTTTAATGGGGTTATCGAGTTGATTTTGATTTCAAAGGGGAGACCTTTATGGTCAGACTTTACTAGGGAGGATGGTATATTGTAAGGGGGCTGCAGAGTTCTCCCATATTTGCAAGCATGAGGTCCATTATATTGGAGCTTCTAGTGGGTGTATTCACTATTTAGTCAATGTTGTTTGTATTTACAAATTCCAGGAATCTCTGCACCTGTAGATTTGAGACCATGTAGTATTCATGGTCTATAGAGGGATAATTAAAATCTCCCACAAGGTGGGTGTTAGGTTGGATAGTAAGCGTCACCATTAGGTCCAAGTGTTGTATTGTGAGCTTCTTGGGACTTGGAAGATGACCTATAGCTGGCTAGGATATTGTTTGATTTTGTCTATGATGAGCTGCACGTGGAGGAACTCCATCACATCATTCTGTTTGATCATCCTGGAGGTATGTGTGATATTGATGTATACCGAGACACCTCTTGTTTATGCAGCTACTGGTCTAAAAGTATGGAATGCACTGAAACATTGCACTGCTGGGATACCGTCTGCTACTTTAAACCATGTCTTGGTAGCTGCAGAAATGTCAGTATTCTAGAGTGTGTGGAGGGCTTGGAGGGAGTGTAGTTTTTTTTTATTTGGGCTCCTAGCAGTGAGCAGTACCACCTTGAGGTTCAGTTGAGTTGATTTTGCTATGTCTGTAGGTTTGTCAATTTGGCATTGCTTAAAAAAGGCAATATGGGGATAGATAAAGTTTTAGCCCATGTTCAAAAGACTAGAGAGGAAAGGTGCAGACTATTCTTGTCAAAGTAATGTGGTTTGTTAACCATGTTCTTCCAAGCTGACAAATATTAGCTTCCCTTAGAGTGACACCAAAAGGACAGCTAGTTGTTGAAATCAATCATTTTCTGTTCATATTGTGGCATCGCCCCTCAGTGATGGTAATATGCTGGTCATTAGTAGGTGCATACCAGCCTGAGACCATCTGAAAGCCCCATAATGTCTCTCTTCCTATAGTGAAGGGAGGTAATCTCAGGTCATTTATACCTATATGGACTTTGGAATAATACTGGTACCTGTAGTGTAATGACTTGAGTGTGTAGGATTTGACAGATTCTGGCTTCAGATAAGCAACTATCTTCTCTTTATTCAACCTGGTTAAAGGAGCATCAGTATAGCTTACAGGGAGTCCCCTATGGTGAGAGTCCTGAGAAGTGTGCTTGCTTGGCCTTGAGTCTTAGTGTTTGGGGCTCCATTGAGTGTGGCAATATGTGTGATGTTAGGTGGTGTTTTTTGAGTGCCTTTGGGCTTGTTGAGGTATAGCTTTAATAATGAGTGGTCTAGGCCATCTTTGTTTTTAGGAAGATTACTTTTAAGTGCCTCAGCATACAGTAGTCTGTGTGCTATGTGAGGTAGGAGTTGTGTGCATGGTTTGGACAACCTGATGTGCTCTTGTATGTGAGACTGTAAACTCCAGGACATCTATAGTACATATAGTGTGTATATATGTGTATATATATATATATATATATATATATATATATATATACATATATATATATATATATATATATATATATATATATATATACATATATATTATATATAGTACATACATACATAAGTACATCTCTTACATACTATGTTTACTTGTTTAATGTTTAAGTGGTTGTCAGTAAACATGAGACAATTGCTACATTGTCTCAGGATGTCTATATCCATCAGGTTGGCTGCTGCGAAGTTATGAAATTGCATGTCCATATTGTCTAGTCCTTTGATTTGTGAACTACAAGAGGGTGGTGTATTGGGGTTAGAAGGTTATTAAGGGAACTTTGTTGGTGCAGACTAATTAGGGTGCTTTATTGGAGAAGAGTATGCTAAACAGTACTAAGTTCTACTAGCTTTAATGTTTAGACAACACTGATATTGACATTTGACTCCCAACTAGCTGCTTTAAGCTTGTCGGCACACAAGGTATTTGCGCTGTACTGCTACTTTATAGGGTACTGTTTTATTTACTGTTCTACAGGGAAAATTTGCTTTCTAGATGTTTGCTACTGTGCAGGACACTGCTAACCCACACAAATGAGCAAAATATATAATAGCACAGAAAGAAAAATAGAAAATTAACTGAGCCCTCTGGCCAATAAAATGACTAAACTGCGAGTCCTTTATTGTGTTTCCCAACTCAGACCAGGCAAAAAACCTCCTGCCCCAAGATGAATAAACCCAGTCCTCCAACTGTAAAACACAATTGATGAGACCCACAAGTACAATGCTACCACAAACCACTTAAACAACTGCCTGGAAATCCCTTGCTGAAGACACTTTCAAGATAGTCATACAGCAGTAACAGTGAAAGGAAGACCATTTTGTATATAAAAAGTCAGTGAAATGCACACACAAAAGCAGGAAACAATAGCAATCATTCCAAATAACTGAAGTGTGACTTTGCAATCAGAGGTACATAACTTCGTCTGGATGGCACTGGACACAAGTAAAGCTTTACTGAGATCCCAGAAGATGAACAGGAGACACAAAGTTTACTCAAAAGCAGTACTGGTTTGCTGTGTTGGGTACACAGTATCATGGATCTGTGGAAAACAATAATTGAGAAGAGTACATAAATAGCTTGTACAAAAGTCAATAGCAATGAAAGATGTGAGGGAGAGGTTTTTGAAATCAGATTATCATAAGGGGTGGAGATCAAGAGATACAACCCAATAAATTAACAGTAGCAAAAGTGTAGGAGGGTGTGATGATGTGAGGTATTGCCATCTGTGCCAGGAAGAATAGGGCAGTGTATGTGTAACATATGCCAGCATAGTTAGCTGGAGTTTTGTAAATAATTTTGTGCCATTTGACTATCACAATGACTTCTACAGATGCTTGTGTTAAAAAAAAATGTGTCAACAGTGGTATTATAAGTGACTGAATGTATATGTTTAAACAAAGAATTCTGGAAGGGAAGAGTAGAAGATTTTGAAATTGTTCTATAGCTTCAAATACTGCAACAGATCTTAGCAAAGTTTTGAGTGTTTATTGTACTAGAGCTGGGTGATCAAATATGATATCATTCTATACTGAGAGGGTGGAACCTCCCACAGCTAATGTCATTCTATACTGAGAGGGTGGAACTCCCACAGCAGCTTGTTTTATTTTTTTCTTTGGAACATGATGTAAGGATCTGTGACAGTTATCACAGTTGGTTCAGTTTTAGTCAGAAGCTCATCACCTTGCCATGTGGAAGCAAGCATCTAATCTTGCCGTGCTGTATTAATTAAGTTAGCTAGGGAACAGTTATTCTTTAGGAAGTCAGGAAATACAGTGAGATTAGTTAAATATAGTTTTTCTGCATCTGTTTGAATCTGTCCAGCTGTGTTATTTTTATTTCTCCCTTGATTGAAACTCTGGTGGTTATTGTACTTATTTAGTATTTTCATGTGTTCTATTTTATTTATTATTAAATATTTTTATACCTTTCATTGTTGCTACTCTTTTATAGAATACTTTTAACATCTTGAGAGTATTTGTGCTTATTTTAGTGACACCATGGCCACTCCAAAAAGACTTGCTGCTTTGGTTGCACTCTACCATTTATATTAGTATTGATTTTACTCAGTATAATTGGATACCCTTGTAAGAGCCTGAAAGTGGATGACATGTCTGTTGGCAGCATGGTTACCTTATATTATTGGCAGAAGGGGTACAGTAAATTTGTACCAGCCTTTCCCAGGTGTGTGTGTGTGTGTGTGTGTGTGTCTGTGTGAAAATGAAATACCCAGGTGTGGGTGTGTCCGCTAGTTGGAACTGGGACACATTGCTCCAAGGTAAGTCTTGTTTGGGATCTGGAGAGACAAAGTCCAGTTCCAGGTCTGGAGTGTATTCCCTATGTGCTCTTGGGGGAAATTGTGCTTGATGCAGAGAGCTGCTTCTGAAAGTACTGTGTAAATTCGTTCTTGTTTTTAGTGACCATCTCTCACTAGTGTTAGTGGTGAGGATTGAGACTCCTTGATTACTGGCCTGGGGTAATGAGGCCATCACAGAGGGTTTGGGGGGTTTAGTACAACAAGATGGCTAGCTAGAGAGGCATCCAATTAAATAAAGGCAATATTGGAGCTCTTTCAGAAACTTTAGTTTAATATGTGTTAGTGGAGAATGGGACAGACACAGGATATGCAACTTTAAGGAGGTAAAAGGTAAGCAGAATATAAAAACAGTGTGAAGCACAAACTAGAGCAGAGACTATTCTGCCACAATTTAAGGCACTAGACTGCAGAAATTTGTCATAAACACTGTTTATGGAAAAAATGCAATAATAATTGACTAAGGCTCAAAATCTGGCAGTAGTACACAGTTCTGCCACAACTGTGAATTAAACTGTAAGACGGTGGCCCAGTAGGGTTTAAAATACAAATGGATATCTTTTAGAAGTAATTCTACCTGTGGAAATAGAAGTGCAGAAAATTTCAGAAGCACAATTTTCCCACAACTCTTAATTAAATATAAAAGTCTAAGCTTCCAGAACAAACTAAAAATGCAAACAAATGGAACCACAGCCAAAAAAAGTACAAAGTCGTAATAGGTCATTATAAGTGCAAGTTAAATATGTATGCAGTATTAAAGTAATTAAAATAATTTAGGTGAAAGGCTAGTTACTTACACTTTCACACCTCTCCAAGTCTTGGTTAAAAGACCTAAAGTATCTTGTGTTTGATTTTGAACCATTAATCAATCACCTGTGGCCTTTATCTAAAGTCACTGCATTTACACCTTGTACCATAGGTATAGGTAAAGGATTGCAAACCCAAGAGTGCAGACCTTCCTTTTCTTAACTGAAGTGTCAGCAATGGATCTACCTAGTGTGGGAACAGAACCATTAGCCTTCTGCACAATAGGCAAGTCCACTACCTCATGTGGCACTGTTACTTACCAGAACAATAGATATATCTGGTTTTGGTCTCAACACTGGTACAGCTGGACTTGGTCACCTTACCACCTTCCTTTTTGGCACAAGTTCAAGCTCCTCCCCGATCCCATAATCCCCTGCTGTAAGGAGATACTTGAGATCAAGTAAGGAATTACCAGCCGTATACTCTTTTAGAATTAAGGATTACATGCGCATACACACACATACACAGTTATCATTCATCAGCACTAGGAACCCAGAAGATAACACAAGAAGTCAGGGATTCCTACAGATCCCTTGAGAATATAAATTTGGAGAGGGAGGGAGGTGGAACAAGATTATTAATGTCTGGCCAGAGCCCAGATAAATCTGTAATTCCTGTAAGTACATAACTTGCTTATCTGATTGTGTCCTGTCCAGATAGTGTAGGAGATGGGCTGAATCACAAGCCAAACCTGTAGGGCCGAAGCAAGCAGGCTTTTGAAAATGGTGGCTCCAAAGGATGCCTGAGCTCTAGAAAATGCATTCATATTCTCTGCTGAGCTCTAGAAAATGCATTCATATTCTCTGCTGGAGCGCCTTCTGTGTGGAGTCTGCATGTCCTCCCCTTGGTCGAGTGATGCTTAAAGACATGCAGGTAGGTGCATGCGTGAATGGGTGTGCCTTCTTTGAAGGTTGGGCATCGGGCTGGCACTTCAGCACCGTACAAATCCACTACCAATCATTAGTGGACTGGAGTTCTGCTGTGGCAACCCCTAACCGGGAAAAGCCGAAAGGCATTAATTATTTTAGTGGCTGATGTAACCTGAGGGCCTGATAGAGTGCATTTTCAATACAGTGAAACACTCCTTTATAAAAGGCTTTGCACATTTTATGTGGTGCTTGGAAGACTGATGGAAAACCTGTATGAAAAGATGAAATGGTTTTCAGATGTACTTTAACTGAAGAATAGCTAGCCCCTTAACGGAGTATGTGGTCTGAAAAGATAAGTACTTGTGAAAAGGAAGTTGATGTAAGGTTTGTGCTCTTACCTGATGACAATAAAGTAAATGTTTCCTTTTACCTTTATTTGTGTTTGCGTCAAAGTTTTTTAAGAAGTAAACAGTAAACTGCTATATTTCTCATAAAAGATGGATTCCTGAAACCATGCAGTCAGATGAACTTAGTAAATGTCTGGGTGAGGCAACCCATACATTTGTGACAGTAGGCTGGGATGCTACAGCAGGAAAAGAACCATGTCTGGTGGGCCAGTATGACCTTAGTTTCAGATATCTTGACTGTCTGGATATAATTGGTTATACGAGGAAAGGGGAAGATGCATATAGGTGACCTGAGGGCCAATCATGGGCAAATGCATTTCTTGGTGCCTGCCTTTCTAGAGGGACATTGTTGAAAAAATCTCTGCATTTGGTGTTGAATAATGACACAAAGAGATTGCAACAGGCTGCCTCAACTCTGAAATATATTCCATGCTGTTTTGTTGCTGCGAGACCATTCATTTATAATCAGGATTTGTCAACTGAACCAGTCCACAGTCACTTTGGATGCCCCTGGTATTTGGGTTGCTTTGTGAAAGTGATGCAGTCGTAAGGCCCATTCCCATACCCACAAGGCTTCTCTGAAAAGGGGGTAATATTTGTGCCTACTTGTTTCTTTATGCACCATATTGCTGCCACGTTAAGTGGATGGCAACTGCACCCTGGAGGAGCAAGTTTTAAATGCTTGCAATTCTAGGAGGACTGCTGTTATCTCCACCATATTCATATGCAATCCAGTCTCTAGTTAAATCCGCATACCTTGGACTATCCTGTGCAGATAATGCCCTCCACCCCCAAAATGGATGTGTCCATCATCACTATGGCAATCAGAGAGGGTTGAACAAAGCGTGTTCCCACAGAAAGGGTTTGCATTTGTGCCCACCATAACAGACTATATATACATGCACTAGCAAGTTTGATAGTATCCATCATAGGTTGTATTGCCTGGTCCCACTGAGTTCTGAATGTCCATTTGAGAATTCTCATGTTCATTCTGGTGAGTGAAACCATCTGAATGGATGCAGCCATAAGTTTCGGCACCATTAGTACAACAGCTGCTGTAGGTTATGGTGTCTGAGAAAGGCTTTTTACTTTGACTGTGAAGGCAATCCTTTCTGTGGGTAGTCTTGAGTTTTGATTGATTGTGCCCAACTGGCAGCCAGTGAAAACTGTGGACTGTATTGGGAATAGTTGAGACTTTGGTAGATTGACCGTGTTCCCCAAAGACAGACACAACCAGAATAAGTACCGTCTTGTTAGCAGTAATACATTTGTACAGGGAGTGGCTATGGGCCTGTCTTCCAGGTAAGGGAAAACCATTACCCCTAGAAGTTGCATATAAACTGCTACTGGGGGCTTACATTGTGTAAACACGGGGGGAGGGGGGCTGTGGTAAGTTCATACAGCAGGATTCTGAGCTGATAATGATCAGCTCCCACCTGGAAGCCCAGGAATGACTTTGATGATTTTGCTATCTTGCTGTGTAGATGTGCATCTTAGAAGTCCAAGGAGTGCATTCAACTGACTGCTTGTAAGCGCAGAAGGATGGACTACAACATGGCTGTCCTGAACAATTCCTTCACATACTGGTTTAGGTGGCTTAAGTCAAGAATTGGTCTGAGGTCCTGAGTCTTTTTAGGCTCTAGCAGGAACCTGGAGTAGAATCCAGATCCACTGTGGTTTGTTGGAGCTTTTTAGATGGCTTTTTTCTGCAGTAGAAATCTGACTTCTTGTCTTGCTGTCCTCCACTGGTAGGGTGAAACTTTTGTGGGTGGTGTGAGCACAGGTTTCTGAACATCTCCAACAATGGAATTAGAGTAGCCTTTAAACATAATTTTCTTTATTCAGCATGATGGCTAACCATGCATTGAAATAAAGGGAAAAACATCCCGTCTCCAGAGTGGGACGTTTGGGCAACTACTTACAACTGATATTGACAGGAGCCTTGGAAGAACCCCTTTTGCCCTGGTGGTTTGGCCCACCTCTGCCTCTAGTACAATAGCTAGACAGGAATTCCCGTCTGCCATGGTAACCCCTGTCACTGACTGCTCTGGGACTTGCAAAACCATAAGTTCTTGGCACCTTTTTGATTTTTTTAAAAGGATCTTTGAGGTGCTGAAAACATGACCCAATAGCTGTGAGCATTTTGCCATCCTGTTCACACTGCCACAATTTCTCTTTCACCTTCAGTACAAACAAGGTGAAGCCGTCTAAAGGAACATTGACAAACACTACTGTGAAACCATCCACAAAGTCAGTTAGATGAAGCCATGCCTATGTCCTTGTCATAAAGCCAGAGCCTACCTCTCGGAACTGCACCATCTGTAGCAGTGTCAATCAGATGCATGGTGAGTAGAGATTCACAAGATGTTGTAGCTATTTGGGTCTCCAGTTTAGACCTCGGGTTGCTTGCAAGCAACTGTTTGTGTGTCCACATTTTTTCAGTCAGCTGAAACCTGGTTATATGGGTTACCTATTGTATTCTCGAAAGCCGATAATGTCGAATCAGACATTGTCGACATGAGAATAGCGAAAGTGCAGAACATCAAATAGGTAAATGGAAATCTCCTTAAGGAGAGATTTCCATTTACTTCAATGTAGTGCGGTCTCAGAGTTGGTATATTTAAGTAGCAGGGGGTGTGGGGCCCCCTGCCTCTACACCCTTTAGATTTTCTTTCTTTCTTTTTTTTTTTAATTTTTTCTGAACATTCGAAATTTTAATGGTTCGATCATTAAAGGTCGACCTTTAGTGATTCGAACCATTAAACTTTCGATGTTCTAATATAGACCCTGTTATATGTGCCATGTAATTCAGAACTCTGACTGGGAATGCAAATGGTGCATTAACACACTTCCTAAGTCAGTCCATCATCCTACACTCCCAATTTACAGGATGGATAGCCTGAGGCATCCCCTGTGATATCTATCTTGGTAGCAACAGACACCACTGTGGAATCTGTAAGAGGTGCCTTACTCCATTGATGTCTACCTTTTGCTGTCTATAAGTCTATATAGCTTCCAAAGTATGGGCTTGACCACATCTGACTTCATGCAGGTTTATTGCTCACCATATGAACTTGCTTGTCTGAGGGTGACACAGTCCAGGCCCCTGGGAGTGTGAAGACTTATAAGCCTCCTGCAACGTGTCTTCCTTTGGGGAGGTGGGATCAGTGGGTCATGATCCCCTCTATCTTTTCATCTCCAAAATTTTGCCAAATGAAGCATTTCCAGAGGGAATTTGGGGAGGCCTCCCCTTTGTCAAGATCATGGGGAGGTAAACTCTGGCATGAGTCAAGGTGCTTTCTCTTACACCGCTTCTTCTGGGAGGGGGGTACTGAGTAGAGAGTTGCACAAACTCTCCTGAGAAGAAGCCACCCCATATTTTTGCATTATGGGGCTATGAAGTCCTATGCCCATGGGGAATATCAGTGGTGAAAGGTCGAAGGCCCCAGGGTTGACAGTATCTTAGGACAAAATTGATAGTTCCTGTACCCTCCCTCTGCATACAGACATAAAATGTTCTCCCCTAAATCAGTGCGTCAGTGAAGATATTCAGGCCTAAAACACAGGGCAATGAGTAGGTCGGCATTGACATAACTGCAACGCCAGAAGCGATCACTACTGGCACTGACCATTCTGAGGCTGAAGTTATCTCCAAAGATTTCACCACTGAGCCCCGTGACACCGACAGCACTCATGACACCACCAGGAGTGAAATCAGTAACTAGTGGTCACTGCCAGGACACATGGACATAGTTGCCCTCAATGCTGACACTTAGGATGGAACTGAAGCAACCACAGATGCTGAAGGCATCTGCATGGACGAATGAACATCCTTCAACATGAGTTGGGAGTTGATGCCATTGTTGCTGGTGCCACAATGGGGACTGGAGGAGGAATAGAAGAAAAGGAGGGCAGTGTGACTTTTGAGTCACCCTAAACGCAGAAGAGGCTAAAATGACACTATATTGAAGCCAGGGTGTCACGCAGGCTGACATCATGTATTTCAGATCCAAGTAATGGGGCTTCTGAAGGGACCTATGAGATCTAAGAGATGAATATGAATCAGGTCTTGAAGTAAAAGAATCTTGAAAGTTATTTTTCTGATAAAAAGCTTCCTGCTCTTCCTTTCGGTGCCTGGACAATACTGCCAGATGTCTCTTACTGATGATGTAAAGTGGATCTGGTAAAAGTCACCATAAAAAAACGTCCTTTTCAAGGTGCAGAAGAAGAAAGTCTAGGGAGTTTAGCTCATAACATCTTTTTTCCAGACTGGATGGATCGGGTTCCTCATTCTTATACCCCCCCACCCCCACCCCCGGTATTGGCCATTTTGAGAAATTCCTGTATTTGTCCTCCAAAGTCAATTTTTCCACCTTTTCCAGCTCCTTTATGGCAAGTTTATTGTAATGTTCTTAGCAATATTATAATCACTTTCCATTTCTCCACACCCATTTTTGTGGCCACATTTTCTACACTTTTTAAAACCTGGCTTGGCTTTCTTCTGCATGCTTAAGGCTTACAACGAATTGCAAATACAACAATCACAACAGGAACTGGGTAAGAGTTGTAACACAGACTGATCACCAAGATTTATATGCTAGCTTCTAGTCCAGAAGTAAATGTGTGTGTGTGTGTGTGTGTGTGTGTGTGTGTGTGTGTATATATATATATATGTATATATATATATATATACACACACATATATATATATATATGTATGTGTGTATATATGTATGTGTATATATATATATATATATATATATATATATATATATATATATATATGTATACACACACACACACACACACACACACACACACTCATATATATGGGTTGCCTTTTTAATTTTGAAATACTGAAATCCCGAATGTCAGTATTTTTAAATTAAAATACCGAAGTCTTGAAATACCGGTAAACCAGAAGCGCAAAATTCAAAATCCCGAAGTGCGGAGATTTTGAATTAGCACTTCTGGTGTTGTGGTGTGTGAATGGTAAGATGTAAGTTTGGGTATGTATGTGTATGTCTGTTGGTTAGGGGCTTTAGTGTCTGTCAGTGTGTGTTTTGACTGTGATGTGTGTGTGTGCGAGGGTGTGTATAATGTGTGGGAGTGAGTTGCTTGTGTGCGTCTGATTGTGCGATCTCAGAGTTATTATATAAGTATAAGGGGCGTGCAGGGGGGCTTGCTCCCCTGCTTATCTGTAGTATAGGATATTATGTTTGAGTTGGGGGAAGTGGTGTGTAAGTGTTTGTGTGTGCTGTATCTGTAGTGTAATGTCGGGATTTTGAATTTCGTGGTTTTAGGGTTTTGGTGTTCGGTATCTTCGGCTATGTAATTTCGAAATACTGAAATTCAGTATTTCGACATTACATAGTGAATCCATATATGTATATGTGTGTGTGTGTGTGTGTATATATATATATATATATATATATATATATATATATATATATATATATATATATATACACATATATAAAATGTGTATACACACACACTCACACACATATATATACATATATATATATATATATATATATATATATATATATAATTTTTTTTTTGTGTGTGTGTGACAAGGAACAGGGAAGGGAATAAGAGGGGAAATTTTGCATGTGAAATTAGTTGAGAAAACTTAGCCAATGGCTATGTAGAAAAGAAGCAGAGAGCTCACTCTAACTTCCCTTACAAGAAATAAAAGAAAGAAAGGCATTCATCTGTGTAAAACCGCAGAAAAATACCACCTAATCATTTGAGCTCATTAACAACATGTCGAAGCAGCAATGACAGCAATGAGAACTGAATTGGAACGGGAGATTATATTAAAGGGTAGAAGCTTAAGCTTGTGAAGAGATTTGTTGCTGAAATGCAAGGTGCCAAGGTGACCAGTCCAGCTGTTATAGTGTTCAGACAGGGCCAGATTAAATCTATGAATCACAGCTCATTGAGGGCACACTTTCCGACCATCCACCTGCAAACATTAAAATAAGCATTGTTTCATGGGGCATGCCCCCATGCACCCCCTTGTAGTCCTCCCAACTTAGATATAGTAAATGTACATATTCACACAACAGTGGCAAGAGGAGAAATTCCCCATGAAAGTGCAGTGGTCTTGGACAAATAATCCTGCCCTGGCAAAGCATCTAGCCTTCAGTCCACATTAAAACTTTTAGCAGTTTGAACCAGGCCAACTGGTCCTTGATCACATGCAGCAGACACCCACCCCCTTGATATACAAGTTGTGTTTGGCATGAGGACGAACAGAATGTGTGAAGTGCATTAAATTGTCTAGTTATTTGGTTCAGTGCATGCAGGTGTAAAATGCAGAGTTAATTCAGTTTTCTCAAAACTCTTGACATCTTATCCAAGGAGAAAGGTACCTTAGTGAACTAATTGTTGAGTCTGTTCAAGATAAGGATTCTGTACCAATGGCTAAGCTTGGGATAAAGCTCTATACATCCCTTTTGAGCTGTATCTCTGTCTCTGTGGTCATCCCAGTGCATTGTCTATGGTGCTGGTACAACTTTAAAATAGATTTCACACCATGGAAGCATCCACCATCATCACTGGTGGCAGGACGAAACTCCAACATTACACAAGTGTCTGAGGTACTGCAAAAAGACTGTAACTTAAAACAAAAATAAAGTTAAAAAGACATTAGTATGACTCTGGAAGGAAAAGACTGAAGAAAAGGACCACCCAACCATTCTGTTTGTCTGACATAGCCAGGCTTTGTCCTAAGCCCTCTAGTGACTAGTGTGTACATTCCCAAGACATGATCAGGTCCACTATACTAGCATTTATATGTGTGCGCAAAAATGATTTTGTCTGCATAAATTCTGTAAGCAAAGTAAACCCAGTACAATGTCTGATTACAGTAAATTATGACCTGTCTCCTTTACAGGGAAGTTGGCATAATGGTTAAGGTGTCTACCTTACAGACATTAGGTGATTCTCACTTAGGATAATTGGCTAAGCTTAAATGACCTACAAAGGCGATTAGCCTAGTAGTAACCCATGAAGCTATACATGAACCTATATGAAAAGTAATGTCTATCTGTGGGACAAAATATAAACTAAAAAAAAAAATGCATCAGCAGTCCACTTGACCTTTGGAAGACCAGCTTAACTGTGTGCTAACTTTGCTTCTGACAAGGAAGGTTTTTCAGTTGCTAAGTAGCTCTTAGCCGTATGGATTGTAAGCAGAAAGTACAGTTGTGTAAAATCTTACCATAAAGGTAGATGTTCTTGGCTTCACTGTTGCAGTATTCTTAACTATATGGAATTCCCTGTCACAGAAGCCCGATGTGTGGCCAGTCTTTCAAAGACTTCTGAATTTAAAAGGTATGTTAAACGTCCCCATACACACCCTGCAATAACGTAGGGCATAAAGGTGACTTTCAGGCTTACCAAAAACAGAACTGATTGCCCTATGAGGAACACCAGTCCAAGGAGCCCAAGAGGTAACATGTACATCCAGGAAGGTAAAGAACTAGGGGGAATGGATATTTGGATTCCTTGAAGTCTGCAAAAGGCAATCACAGGAGCAAAGCATTTGTTGAACACCCTTGGTTAGTAGAAAGGCCCAAGGACAAAGCAGTGAACTGAAAATACCAGGAAGCAACAGAGGCATGCAACGAGTTCCTGAAAAGAGAGATCGCAATATGGAGATAAGCATCCTTGAGATCCAGAGACACCATATAGGCCTGAAGGAGCAAGAGAGAAAACAGAATTTGAAGAGACAACATCTGAAAGGAAGGTACCTTTAGAAAAGTGTTTAGTTGAGAGAGGTCTAGAATAGGTCACCAAGTGCCCTCTTTTCTGGGAACTAGAAACAGTTGGGAGTAGAACCCTTTCCCCTTTGTGACATAGGCACCTCTTGAATAGTACCCTGAGACAAGAGATCGTGAAGAACCTCTGGTAAAAAGGGAAGATGTTCCTGATGATGCTGAGGAATGCCCCTGAATGGAGGACAGGATTTCCACACCATGAATTCCCTTGATGAATGATCGACAGAACCTAAGAATCCTGAGTGATCTGAAGCCAAACCGTAAGAGAAAGGCGAAGAAAAAAAGGAATGTGGCTGGGAAGAGATGGATAGTCACACAGCTCCTGGCTTGTCTAGAAAGAAAGGCTTCGGAGTCTCAGAAAATTGAGTAGTCTTAGCAGGAGGAATCCATTTGCCATGCTCCTTACCTTTAGTAGAAGGATGTGATTTCTTACTAACAAAGGCCAGAGGCTTAGTAGGGTAGTTTCTGTGAAATTTAGGCAGAGGAGAAATAAACACGTCTAAGTTCCAGTACCCCAAACAAAAGTTTAGAATCCAGTGGAGCATGCATCATCTTAGCTTTAATATCATCAGATAGAGATTGAAGTTTAAGCCAAGAATACCTCCTCATAACTGAACCAAAAACAGCAGCCCTAGAAGAGACATCCGCCACATCATAACTACATTTAATAGCATGACGAATGACTTGAGAGGAAGTCCCTAGCAAGAAAAGAACAGACGTTTTACCCTCGCAGTCTGGAAAATCAGAAATAAGTTGACAGGCTTGAGAAAGAAAAGCCAACACATACCTAGACTTATGGGTCTGATAATTAATAGCCTTAAAAGCTAGGGTAGCAGAAGTGTACGCCTTTCATGAGGAGTAGAGGACCAAGGAGGAGTAAGAACAGAAACCCCATGAGGAAGCTTTAAGGAAATTAAGGCAGAGAATAACCTCTGAGTAAAAGCCTGCCAGTCACTTTCTGGATCCCTAGTAGCACAGAAAGAGCAGCTAGATTAGAAAAAGCCAGAACAGTTTCCTATATATTGTCACCCTCTTTTTTTTTTTTTTTCTTCCTTACATGAAAAGATTTTTTTGAATTCAAAAAAGGACCCTTTATGGACTTGTATACTAGACAGTGCATCTTAGTTTTTTTTTTATTTTTTATTTTTTTTTTTTACAAATCGGTGATAAATAGTTTTGAATACTGATTTCAAAGGCTGCACGATTAGATAAGAATCTCAAGAAGAAGAAAAAAGCCTGAGAAATAGTCATTTTCAGTGATGTCCTTCAAGGATGCATCTGCAGTCCTTACATATGGGTTGTCCTGCCTCAGGCAGCCCTTTGGTCGGCCGGATTCCTAAGTCTGGGTCCGGCATCGGCTGATGTCGCCCTTTCCCTGACATCAGAGTGCCTGGGGTATAAAAGCGTCAGCCGATGCCATCTTCCTCAGTCTTTCTTGCCGCGTGGTGCCCGAAGCAGAAGCAGTTCGCAAGTGCCGGTCGGCCAGCTCCTGTAACTTCAGCTACCGAAGACTTCAAAAGCTAAGTACCCCGTTGGGGACTCTTTCTTGCCTCAGCCGATGTCAGATCAAACGCTTAAAGTTAATAATTGCTTAACTTGTGGGAAACAAATACCTCATAAGGATTTCAATTCTTACTGCCTCCCCTGCCTAGGCCCAGACCACGACGTCTCGGCCTGTACAGCCTGTGCTTCCTTCAATCGACGCACTCTTAGGCGTCGGGCGGAGTTTGCAGAGGAATTTTTTGGGGCTAGTTACTGTTATAATATGCCGTCGGAGACTCCGACATCTCACTTACCTAAAAAACGGAAGGACAAGGACCGACACACGCGGACCGTGATTTCAGCCGAAACCACCCCTAGGCCTACCGCGAGTGTCTCGGTCTCGGCTGAAACAGAGTCCTTGGTACTTCCGACCGTTGAAACCGCACAATCGACAACCTCGGCCCTGGAGACCCCCCTCTGAGTCGGTTATAGAATTCCCCTCTGAAACCGGTGCTCCGGAAACAACCAACACCATTTCTCTAGATAAAACTACACCAGCACGTGGAGCAGCTAGGCCTCCTGCATCCATGTCCATTAAGGCATTCACACGGGCTAAAGCTGCTAAACAGCCAAAATCTCTGCCCCCCCCCCCCCCAAGGCTATTCCTCAGGGATCCACTACTGGTTCACAGATCTTAAGTTTAGCTGAGGACCTTATTTCCTTAATTAGGGGCTCTCAGCCACATCCGGACAGGGGTTCTCAGCCCCCTCTAGACAAAAGGCCCTGGGTTGAGCACACAGATCCCCAGTCTTCTGATGAGGCCTCAGATGACTCTGCCCTATCAGACTACCAGGAGGAGGCCTTGACGGCCTACGAGGATTCTGATGCAGAGGAATCTATTCCTTCGGCCTCCCCTCCTGAAGAGTTGTCCTTTGGGGAGACCCTTCACTCCATGAGAGAGCATTTCAAATGGTAGGGCCAGGAATTCTCTGATTCCAGGAAGAGATTAAGGACTTTTTTGCATTTACCTCAGCATAGACCTTTGGCTATTCCTCCTGTTTGAATGTCATTGGTGATGTGTTTTCTGAGTCTAGCATTTCTCCTGACTCCCTCCCTCTAGCTCCTGTCAAAGCCGATAGGTACTACAGGGTCCCGGACTCGCATCATTTTCTTTACAAGGGCCACTCTCCTGACCCAGAAACTATTTCCCAGGGCCCTAAAGGGGTTGCAACCACCATTACTAAAACCCACTTCCTTCTGAAAGGGAGTCCAGGGCTTTAGAGAGATGGGGTAAAAAAGTGTATACTACTTCCACTCTTTCAATGAGGGCATTGAATTGTCAATTCCATATGATACAGTACCAAGAGTATTTGTTAGATGAATTGCATAAAAAACTGTCTTCTCCTGAACCCCTAGATCGCAAGGCACTTCAGGATCTGGTACATAACTCCCAGCAGGTTAGCAACCATTTCTTGCAGTGTGGTTATGATGCATTGGAAGCTTCATGTAGGTCAGCAATGACAGGTGCAGTCATACGTAGGCATGCTTGGCTGAAGGAACAAACTTTGCCAGATCATGTTAAAGCAAAGCTTCTCGATGCTCCACTGGAAAAGCAAAAGTTGTTTGGCTCCTCGGCTCAGGAGGTCTTAAAGAAATTTGAGGAAAAGGCTAAATCTGTACAAACAATCAAAGATTTTCTCCAGGTCCAACCACCAAGATTCAGCAGAAATTGGCCTTCTAAGAATTGGTCCTTTCCAGACACAGACAGATTTCAAAGAGGCAAGAACAGGCATGCCAGAGGTAGAGGGCAAGCTAGAGGCTCCTACAGAGGACGTCAATGGCAGCCTCCTAACCAGAGAGGTAGTGCAGGACCTGCAACAGCTGCACAAGGACAAACTCAATGACTTCACCTTGACCCTGCCAACCAGGGCTCAATTGGAAGCACCTTTGGGCGGAAAGCTATCTTTATTCTCAAAAAACTGGCACAGTATTACAAGGGACAAATGGACACTGCAAATAATAGACAAATGATACAGATTCCATTTTCATACATTACCAAAAAGAAAAGGCATGCCAAACCTGCCTCCGAATCAAAGGGTAGAGGCTTTCAAACAAGTTTCCAACCTACTGCAAATGAAAGCTATAGAAAAGGTTCCTCTCACAGAACAAGGCCAAGGATTTTATTCCAGACTAATACTTGTACCAAGAAAAGAAAAACAATGGAGGCCTATTCTGGACTTGTCCGCACTAAATACTTATCTCATTGTGCCAAAATTCAAAATGCTGACCCTACAGCAACTCCTTCCCATGCTGGGCAAGGGGTCATGGCTGGTTTCTCTAGACCTCAAGGAGGCATACCTGCATGTTCCCTATCAGACAAAGTTGCAGAAGACACCTCAGATTTCTTGCAGGTTCAGAGCATTATCAATTCTCAGCATTGCCCTTTGGCTTATCTACTGCGCCCAGAGTATTCACGAAATGCCTGGCATCAGTAATTGCACACTGCAGACTTTAGGGGATACAAATATACCCATACCTGGACGACTGCCTAATACAAGCAGACAGCCAACAAACTTTGGTAAAACATTTGAATTATGCCATCCGCCTACTTCAGGCCTTGGGATACACAGTCAACATTCACAAATCAAGACTCGTTCCATCCCAAAGAATAATGTTTCTGGGTGCAACATTAGATACAACCACCCAAATGGCTTTTCTCACAGAAGAAAAACAAGAGCAACTACCGAATTATTTCAGGGATCTGACAAAACAAACCCAGCTCACTGCAAGGCAAATCCTGCAGGCCCTGGGTTTCATGGCATCTTGCATTCTTCTTATCCCACAAGCAAGGCTGCATATGAGGAAACTACAGTGGTACCTAAGGAGTCTATGGTCTCAGCACAGTCACAGCCTAGAAGCTTTGATTCCACTCATTCCATGCCTTCAAAAGGAATTTCTGTGGTGGGCTCAAGCAAGCCAGTCAAACATGGGTCTGCCCTTCAGCAAACCAATTACCAGCCAAACCATTACAACAGACGCCTTAGAGGCGATGGATGGGGAGCACATATGGAGGGCAGATGCACTCAAGGACTATGGTCACAAAAAGAATTGCACCTGCACATAAACCAAAAGGAAATGCTGGCAGTGATACAGTCAATCGAGGCCTTCAAACACTTCCTGCATCAAGCACACCTGCTAATAAGGACAGACAATACCACAGTTATGTGGTACATAAACAAGTAAGGAGGTACCCATTCTTACCCTCTCTGCAGACTGGCAATGAATCTTTGGGAACTTTCCCTAAAACTCAATATACAACTGCAATCCCAGTTTGTGCCAGGAAAAGACAATGTACTGGCAGACAGCCTAAGCAGAAATATCATGGATCCGCACGAATGGATGCTGCATCCAGACACCTTCCTTCAGATAACACAATCATGGGGGAGGCCGGACATAGATCTTTTTGCCTGTCACCACAACCATCAACTGAAGAAATTCTGCACAAGGACATACCACCCACAAGCATGGAAAGTGGATGCTCTCTCTTTCAGCTGGAATACTCTAACAGTATATGCATTCCCACCTCTTCCATTAATGACCAAGGTCTTACTGAAGATCAGGACAGAACAGCCAAAAGTGATTCTGATAGCTCCGGACTGGCCAAGACAGCACTGGGTACCCACTGTTAAGGAGCATGTCACACACGAAACCGTGGCCTCTACCACAATGGCCACTTCTTCTGACACAGCACAACTACAAAACTCTGCACCCCAGCCTGAAAACCTTGCAGATGACAGCCTGGAAAATACCTTGACTCCTCGCCAGGATAAACTATCCAAGAGAGTAAAGGATATCATCATGGAAGCTCGCCAGCCTTCCACAAGAAAGGCATATTCAGCAAAATGGAAAAGATTTCACACTTGGAACACCACAAAGGGCCAGGATCTGACAGTGATGAACATGGCACAAATCCTGGAATACTTGGCAGAAATGCTCCATAATGGCCTTTCTTACTCTTCCATAAAAATTCATGCTTCAGCAATTTCAGCAGAGTACAACACTGATCCACCGGTATTTTCTCATCCTCTGCTAAGACAGTTTCTAAGAGGAATTAAGAGCATCAACCCTCCAAGGAAACCACCAGTGCCTACATGGGACCTTAACTTCATTTTGGAAAAATTAACTCTACCTCCCTTTGAACCAGCAGCATCTTCAGAACTACAGTTCCTGTCTTGGAAGACTGCCTTCCTTCTGGCCATAACCTCAGCAAGAAGAGTATCTGAGTTACAGGCCCTCATGGCAGTACAACCATTTCTTATTTTTCATCAGGACAGAGTCTCATTGAGAACCAATCCTTCATTCATGCCAAAGGTGGTATCCAGGGTCTCACTGAACCAAGCTATTCACCTGCCTACCCTCTTTCCAAATCCACAAAACAAAGGAGAGAAACTTTTGCATACCCTGGACATTCACAGACAGTTGCGCTACTACTTGGACAGAACTAAGAATTACAGAAAAACTGGCCAGCTCTTTGTAGCATATGCTGCTGGTGTACAAGGAAAAGCAATTTCCAAACAGACAATTTCAAAATGGATAGGGAATTGCATTTGATTCTGCTATTCTTTCCATGGAAAAACTGTGCCAGTTAACATTAGACCTCATTCCACCAGAGCCACAGCCACCTCCACAGCCTTCTTAAGAGGGGTGGCTACGAAAGACATTTTAGAAGCTGCTACATGGAGCTCCGTGCATACATTTTCCAAACATTACAACTTACCTTTATATTCCAGATCCAGAGCAGGCTTTGCTACAGCAGTCCTGCAGGGCATTTTAGCTACACCATCCTTTTCTTAGGTCCTACCTCCCCCAGCTTGGCTATGGTATTCTACCCATATGTAAGGACTGCAGTTGCATCCTTGAAGGACATAGTACAGTTTTGTACCTACCATAAATGTAGATGTCCGATAGGTATGCATCTGCAGTCAGGTTTTCCCTCCCTCCTACCCCTCTGTGGTATTTCATGGGTACTTATCCCTCTTCTAGCTAGCTGGGGTTATCTATTATGGTGTATTTGTTTTATATTACTGTGCATGTTTGGAATTTTTGCATCTCTCCAAATTTAGCCTTCCTTAGAGGGCACCTGGCATCTGGGGCAAGAAAAACTGAGGAAGATGGCATCAGCTGACGCTTTTATACCCCAGGCGCTCTGACGTCGGGGAAAGGGCGACATCAGCCGACGCCGGACCCAGACTTTGGAATCCGGCTGACCGAAGGGCTGCCTGAGGCAGGACAACCCATATGTAAGGACTGCAGATGCATACCTATCGGACATCTACATTTATGGTAGGTACAAAACTGTACTTTCTGTGAGCTGAGAACAAACTAAAGAATTTCTTGTCTTTGAGACTCAGCTTTAGATTCATAGCAAGGATCTCAAAGCTAGAAAGTTTCAATGTACAATGTTTTATTCTATATTTGAAGCAGAGCTTATATGTGCTGTAATGCTGATAACTTGCATTTAGTACAAAAGTCATTGGAATTCATCAACACATGCAGTGGGGGTGTCAGGTAACTGAATTGTGACTACAGAGATGTTATTGCTTCGATGTACAATAAAGCACTGCAGATGTTTATTAAGAAACTAAGCAGCAGGCATAGACCCTCCACCCACTTCATGCAGCTCCATAAGTGTCTTTATGCTGTTCATTTGTCTCTGAGTTGTCTTCCATGATGCCCCTCTTACTTCATTAATTTTGTGCTCCTGATTTTTTCCTTCTCTGGTATGCATCACTTTAAAACATTTGAAAGGATTCTTCTTGGGTATCTTTTGTATTTCTGACCAGTTTGTAATTTTACAACTGCTTGCCATGTAGTCTAGTTAAATGTTAAGATTCTAAGTATTACTTGTTTTTTTCATTTAAGACTGCTATCTGAAGTCGGAGCTTCTTGAATTCGTGGTCTCGCCATCTCAGGCTGATATCTCTGTTGCTAGGTGAGTTTAAATAATGTTATTTTTAATTATTTTATTTAAATTTTTTTTGTAAGTTCTAGTAGTAGCTCATGAGTACTGTAGTCATTTTTGAAACATGTACTACTCGAAATGTTTGCCTTAAGCTTACTGGAGAAATGTATGGCTGGTTAAGAAAGTTTTTAAATGAATGTAAATTAGTTGTCCTGACTTGCGTATGCACTAATTTACTGCATCATTAGATAGAGTAGCATGTTAATACTTAAAGCTATAGTTAAAATTTTAACACTGGAAAATGTATGGAAATGAATTTTGGATTTAATACAAGCCTGTCCAATCTTGTATTTATGTCCTTGTATTCTCAATCAAGAATATCTGTAAAAATGTAGATTCAGGAGTAACATCATTCAGCGTGTCTAGAAATCTAACATTTATAGGACTTTTATTCAGACAAAAAATGTTAGATGAAGTTTTTAAATTTCTGATCATAGTTACCATTGTTTCTGGTTTCATAGCTACACCAAATCTGATCATTTAAAACTAGAATATATGCAGAGGCACATTACAACATGCTTATATTGCGTGTTAGTATGCTATAATGGGTTAGATTAAGGAAACTTAACATCTGTAGTACTGATTATCAATGGATATTTCATAAGCTATACCTGGCCTTTTAAGCTTAGTATGACTAGGTGCCAGTGGCACTGCTGACTTTAAATGTGTGCTCTGGTAAAACTTACTACAGCCAACCATTTGGAAGTTGCTTAAAGTACTAGAATGAAAAGAAATACATTCACAAAATAGTCAATATCAAAAACTAGGTTGTGTAACAAACTGCTGGATTATTTAGTGTAAACCAAAACTTTACAGAGTTTTGCCAGATTACATTTATGTACCTCTGAGCTTAAACTTTGTTACAGTATACCTTCATTTACAGTCATTGATGGCTCATAAGTCTTGAAATATCTACCAGCAGCTGTAAACTGTAACATGACTCTGCAGCTAATATTCACAATCCGTCCATTCATAACCCCCTTTTTCCCATGTTTGCACATGGGGTCAAGGTGACACATCAACAGTGACCATCATCTAGAGCCAGTATTCACACTGCCAGCTAATGTTTTTATTTTGTTTTAATTATTTGTCCATCCCCCTCTTTGGACAGGATGACTATATACTGGGGGTTAATGGCTGTCCTGTACCCCAAACTCCTGTAGACCAGCTGACTTATGCCCCACCACCATTAGTCAGATGTTTCAGTATTGCGGTTGGTTGTAGGTCTTTTTATGTTCAGTTGCAATTTTTATTACAGCAAAGTGTACCTGTGGAAATCAGATTCCATCTGCTGACAGGAAGACTAAATGCTTCCGTTGTTTGGATATCTAGAGCAATACCTTTTCTTGCTCAGTCTGCCTCAAATTCAGGTACATAATCAAGGTGTAGAAACAGAAGACCTTAAAAAGCTGTTCAGTGCTGAAGACATTGCTCTTGCTGTAGCATTAGCCTTGCCTCTCTTCTGTCCCTAAGAAAAGTGCTGTCTTCTAATTCAGACCTTCGGAAAGGTATTTTTGCTTCTCCTGTTATAAACCATAAGTTGAATAAACAAACACAGCAGTGAAAAAGTTCACAAATCTTTTTACTTTTCAGATAGAATAATAAGATTTAAGTACTAGATATGTTACACCATGAGGCTTAATAAATAGTTTACAGAGACAGCACTTGTAGTCTAAGGTCTATATTACAGTTTGAATTTTATGAAATTTCTGTGTAGCACATGACATGCTAATCACTCTAGGTGTCTTATTAGCACTAAAGGTATATACTTCATATCTACCGCCCCTCTTTTTAAAACTAAAATACATATTAATATATCTGTGAAGAGCATGCATTATGTTGCTATAGGATATTTATGTCAAGTGAAACTATTTTACATATAGAAGACCATTTTAATGATGGACTTTTCAGACTTTATAATCATGTTTAATTCTGGAATAGACCATTCTGTCTGGTTTCTTCAGTGGTGTACCACATCTAGACAATTTGATGTGACTGTGTTTATACCAGATGTCAATTCTTGCTTTTGAAACAGTTCTTGATGTATTATAGCTTCACTTGTAGCCACAGTTTCAGGTTCTGTCTCTGCAACTGCTGACCCAATCAGTTTTGATATTCTTTTTTTTTCAAAAAGATTGTTTGTGACACTTTTGATTACTCTTCTTCTTGGATCTGCGACATCATCATATCTTTAGTATGTGGAGTTCCACAGTTAGACTCCAAAATAAGGAGAAAGGCAACTTTGTTAAGCACCTTCCTGAGGTAAGAAAGTTGCGTAACAAAGTTTTGTTGAGTATTTTTTACCACTGTTATTTTCTAATTTCTTGCTAGGTTTGTAAACGGTGTTCACTCCAGTGTGTGTGTGTGTGTGCCAGCACGAAGTGTATTAAAGCTTTCCTTCACTTTGGCATGCCATTCCTCGCCAAGCAGCTTTAGTGCAGTTTTCTTTACTCTAGTTTGCCAAAACAGCACTAACTTATATGGAATGAGCTGGCAGAGCACTGCAATAATTGTAACTGGGAAGTTGGTGTAGAAGTTTTTTTTTTGGGGGGGGGGGGTGAACTATCCTACTTGAAGGGTGCAGGGAGCTTACCCCTTACAAAAAAAAGTTTTTTTTTCATTATGCTTTATGATATTGAAAAATGTATTGTAATGTGTTTTTGAATGATTTGTTAAGAGTGTAGGGAAACCCTTTTAAAGCTATTAGAAGAGCAGAGATGCACTTCACTTCACATCAGGCCACTATGTCTTAGGCAAAGCTGGGTGTGCTATGGCTTCCATAACTGCAAAAACTCTGCACTCCATCATGCACTTTCTTCTTTCTGTTTTCTTCTCTCTTTATCTTCTAATGCATTGAATTGCCTAAAGTACAACTTGCTAGAAAAAGAACTGCATGGCAGTAGTAAATGTATTACATCTGTTAATGATGTAAAACACTTGGCATGCCTACATTTTTTCTGTCTGTAACTTGTACTAGCTAAAGATCTATGCACTACAAAGTATTATGAATTTGTTTCTCTGTGATAGCTAGATAGTGGTATATATTCAGAGTGGGTATTAAGATTCACAGCTTGAGCTTTACTTCATTCTTTTCTCAAGGTGAATTTCTTGGTCATCCATTTTTTAGACTTATAACAGCTTATTTGTTAATGAAGACCCAGTCTCAATCCTCTGCTTTTACAGGTGTCTGTGATTTCTTTTGTGTAGTTTACCAGCTTTCCCATAGACTCCTACAGTATCTTGGTCCAGCTGCTTTACCAAAAACTACAATTTCAGGCCATGAACGTTTAAGGCTGTTGTATTCTATTTCTCCAGTCTGTAGGTCTGATATAATTTGCATTTTCTTTTGTAGTAGTATTTCTGTTTGTGCTGATTTCTTTTAAGCATTTACTCCACTTTATATTTTTGCTTTTGCTAGATCTTTTATTTCTTGAAAATCTCAGCCTGTTTCAGTAGTTTTCTCTCCCTGCACATTGGATTGAGGATGGTGAGAACTTTGTTACCTGTCTCAGTTCTCACTCATTCAGAAATGTTCTGAATTCCTGACTTGTGTATAGTAGTTTGTTGCCAGATATGTGAACATAAGATATTTCTTGTCTTCAGGCTATGGGTTTTAATACCCTAACCATACTCGACACTTGCTTTTGTCATATTGTTTATTTTAGAGAAACTGGAATAATAATCCATGTAAATAAGACAAATGACTTATTTGAACTGAAACAAATCTGTAGACACTTGCCTCCATGGATGATCTGGTTCTAGTTATGCTAGTACCTCTTTCTTTGGATTTTTGCTCTTATACGCATTGCAAGTGGTCCAGATTTGCAGTAATTGATATTTCCTGTCAAACATTTGTTTTCTCATCTGATTTTAAACTATTCGTCAGCTTTGAATATTAAGGCGTTGGCATCTTCTTTCTCTACTGATTGATTTTCGGTACACCTCTGAAAATCTTTTACCTTTTTTTCTGTTATTGGTAACTGTGGTATTACCCGAATAATATCTAGTTCTTCCAACAGTTAATTTTTCTTTGGTAATTGTAATCTACTTATCTTTTTACTGTTTGTAATTCCTTGTCCTGCCAGTATTTCACTTTCAGAACATACTTCTGTTGATTAAGTAGTATCATCTGCAAAGTCTGAGGTGTCTTTTACAAAGCCTTTTTGGATATGCTTTGTAAAGGTTTGTGATCTCTGTCCACATGAACTTCTTTCTCACTTTGTCCTTCGGATGAGATGTTAAATCAATGCCCCATCTACTTGAGTTGGTGGTAGTTCAGGTGAATGTAAAAAAAAATCCCACTGCACCTATCGAAAAGAGTAGTTTTTTTTAATGATATGTACATTACATATTATTTACATATTCACATTATTTACAACTATTTACAAATCTCCATGCATTCTAAACTTCAGTTTAAGCATTCCCCCCATTCTTTTATCCACAACCAACATTATTTTTTTTCCAGAATCTTTGTCAAAGTACATTTTTCATTGTATTTGATTTCATTTAGTCTCTTGTTCCATATAGTCCATGAAACATAAAATATTACTCTGTCCATTTTTTCAATTCTTCCTGTTTTCGTGCACCACAATAACTGAATTCTATTATGTCCATATTTATTTTCACCCTATTAAGTTTACATGGTTCTTTTCAAAAATTAACTCTCTCACATTTTCAAAACAAATGCTCAGTAGTATCAGACTCTCTACATGTATTACATATTCTATCTTGCTTTTTCTTGTATGGCATATTTGCCTTAACTGGCAATTTTCTAATACACAATCTCCATAAAAAATACTACATTCTTTAATTTTTTTATAATTATTATGCCTCATCATTATGGCTTTTTTCTTATCTATTTCCAAATCTTTCCATGGATCAATGCAATAAAATGCTTTCATAATATTTAAGTACCATTCCTATTTTTTCAAATATATTCTTTATTTTTCATAACCCTATTTTGTTTTGGTACGCTTTCTTTTCTTCATTCACAGTGCTTTTACTTTTTTTTTTAACTTCCATTCCTTCCCACAGTTCTTTGTATTTATAATATAGTGTAATTTCTATCAAGTTTTTATTTTCTTTCATAATTCCTTTTAATAACTTATATAAAATTAAATATGCTGCATGTACTACTGGGTTTATTAAATCCAAGCCTCCTTGCTCTTCTTTCATATATAGGTTCATAGGTTCATACTAGGCTATCTGCCCTAAGGCAATTATAAGCCTAGCCCAACGTTTTGTGGCTTACGCCACCCCTTATATGAAAAAATACTGTGCCCATTAGTTTGTTGTGCCTCTGTCCAGCAGTGACACAGAGATCATTCCCGGGGTAAACCTACGATCTCCCATCCACAGGTCAAGATTTCTCTTGAACAGAGCCAGTGAGGTGCTCTGCCTCACATGGACCGGGATTTTATTCCACAGCATAGGGAGTCTCTGAGTGATAAATCTATCCCTCCAGCATGTCCTATTTATATCCGTGCTAAGGTTTAAGTCGCTTGCTCTAGTGGTTTTGGTGGATTTGGATTTTTTGAGGTGGAGCATGTCCATTAATTCCGGGTTGGACATGGCCTTGTATGTCAGGCACATGTCACCTCTGAGCAGACGGTATGCGACTGAATAGAGCTGGAGTTTCTTCAATCTGGCAGCATATGACAGATTTTGGAGGCCCTTTATCCTTTTGGTGAGGAACTTTTGGGGTCTCTCCAATTGCTGCAGATGTCGGGTGAGATACATCCCGAATGGGGCATTGTACTCTATCATTGGTCTGATAAGTGAAGAGTGCAGGGGAACAATGACCTCACTAGATCTGGATGTGAATCCCTTCATGATCAGGTGGGCAATGTAGAAGGTCTTTCTAACCACTTTAGCAACATGAGTGTCAAAAGAAAGGCCACTGTCAACCTGGGTCCCCAGGTCCCTGATAACCTCTTCTGTGCTTAGTGGATTGCCACCTATATGGTAGCTTGGGGTTACCTTGTTTTTCCCGAAGGGTATGACTATACATTTTTGGCGTTTAACTTCAGGCCATGGCTCTGGCACCAGCTATCTGTTTCCGTGAGTCCCTTCTGAAGGATATCCGTGTCCGATGCACTTTCCACTATGGCGCCCAGTTTGCAGTCATCTGCAAACTTTGTCAGCCAAAGTCCTCCCATGTTGGCCTGTACTTCTGAGAAGTAGATGCCGAACAATAGGGGCCAAGGACCGAGCCCTGTGGGACACCACTTGTGACCGGCTTGGAGTCTGACATAGCGCCAGCAACTCTAACCCTGTGGGTTCTGTCCTTAAGCCAGTTTGCAACCCATCTTGTGACATATGGGTTTAGATTTAAGCTGGTAAGTTTTTCTACAATACCCGAGTGGGGTATTGTGTCGAAAGCCTTTGCAAGGTCAAGGTAGGCTGTATGGACTGCCTTTCCCTCATCAATGGCCTTGGTGACTGTTTTGAAGAAGTCGACCAAGTTCAAAAGGCATGATCTGCCCTTGACGAAGCCAAACTGGGTCGGGTCCAATGTCTGCAAGTCCCCTATATCTTTGTTTATGAGCTCCATTATGATCCTCTCCATAGCTTTGCAGACTAGACTTGTTAAGCTTATGGGGCGGTAATTACCAGGGTCCGTAGAGGCACCGCATTTGTGGAGTGGGACCACAGTTGCCATACGTCACTCCTTGGGCACGTATCCTGTGGTAAGGCTGAGATTAAACAGCTGCCTTATGTGCGGGTTTAATTCCTCATTTAGCTCGTGTAGCACACAGCCGGGGACACCATCCGGTCCCATTGATGCTGTGTTTTTAGCTTTAGAGAGAGCAGCTTTCACCTGCGCATTTGAGATATCTGGGAGGCTACACTCCGCTGGGATAGTTATCTCTCCTTTAGGGGGGGAGAGGGGGGTGAAGTTTGCACTGAACCTATCTGCCAGTATGTTGGCAATGTCTGTGGGTTCAGTGATTTTTGTATCATTTTAGACTAATTCTGAGCATATCTGGGAGTTTCCACCCAGGTTCCTAACATAGCTGAAAAAGGCCTTATGATTGTCCTTTGAATCCATGGCAATTTTTCTCTCAAAACTGGCCTTAGTTGATTTCATGAGTGCTCGTATTTTTTTACTAATAATGATCAGGGGTGACTTCCCTTTTATGGATTTTGTTCTATCATGTAATAGCTTTCTCCTCTTATTGTAAAGTTTGTTAATGGCTGGGGTCCACCAGACTGGACGTTTGCCCTTTGTGGAAAGAGTCTTGGTTTTATTTGGGATTGCCTGATCCATGCAGTCCTGGAGGTGTTCATAGAAGGCATTTGTAAGGGCTTCCGCAGCTTGGGTTGTGGTTTCCACTAGCTCAGGGGCCTTGAAGGATACCACACCAGTCTTGAGTAGTGTGAAGTTTGCTTTAGAGAAGTTCTTCACTGTGGTCTTTTTTGTTTGGGGTGGGGGCGGGATGTGGATTTCCAGTGAGATTAGTTTATGATCAGATCTCACCAATGAGGGATATACTTCCGGTGTGGAGCATTTTGTCCCCATGGTTGTGATAATGAGATCTAGTATATTTTCTCCTCTCGTGGGAACAGTGACTAGCTGTTCCATGGCATTTGAATTTATGAACTCCAGGAACCGTTGGGCTAGAAAGTTAGGGCTTGAGTAATGTTCCCAGTCTATATTCGGGTAGTTGAAGTCACCCAATATGATGGTGTTTGAAGATACATTTATACCCTCCAGTGTCTTCAGGAAGGCTGTGTGGGGTTCCTGAGTTTGAGAGGGTGGCCTGTAGCATGCTACAATTTGTAGAGCAGTTTTGCCTGTGGTTAGTTGCACCTGGATGGTTTCTGAAGCTTCGTGCGTTGCCACCAACCTGGAGGTGTGGGTATCCTTTATGAATATGGATACACCCCCTCCTTTTGTGGTGTGGTCCGGGTTTTGGGGCCGGAACGCATGATATGAGGTAAAACCTAATAGTGCCGGGGTGCTCTCAGGAGCCTTGAACCAGGTTTCAGTTACAGCACAGACATCGATGTTCTCCATACCGAGAAGGGCCTCGAGTGCGTGCATTTTGAGATTTCGACTTCTGGCATTGAGCAGCATATAGAATCCCTCTTGACTGGATTCAGTCTAGAGCCCCCACATAAAAGAAAAAAATAATCATCATTAGTTCCTATTCATACTTAATAGGAATCATATAGATGTTGGCAACATAAGCAGTTTTCCTATTACCAAAGTGTTCAACAAATGTGTTTTTTTATGTATGGAAATCCGTGCGAGTTCCAAAAAATAGTATCCTTTACTACTTTGAGTACATTATCCCATTGTTGTCTGTACTCATTCCTTCCAAATATTGTTCCTACTATATCTATATATTTTTCATTGAACTCAATACCTCCTATCATACCTTCAAAACCAAATCTTATTTTTTCTCTTCATTAATACATAAACCATTGTTTTTAAATTTATACTTAATTTTTCATTTACTTGTTCCATCCATACTTTATTTTTAACAATCAGTACAATATCATCTGCATAATTATATATTATTGGCAGTTGTACTTCCTTCATCATTTTGTATCCACCACTACTTGACAGTTTATTAATTTCCTTCACTATTATATTCATAACTAATGAGAAACTTATACTACTAGCTGGGCAGCCCTGCTTTATTCCACATTCTGTTTTTATTTCTTCCCCTATCCAGCCATTTACATTTAATTTCACATAGATCCTTTCATAAACTGATTTTTTACTTGTAATATTTTTTTTGCTTACATTATTTGCCTGAAAAATTCCCCATAATTATTTACATTGAATATTATCATAGGCTTTTCTTGTATCCCCTATCATAACCTTTGCTTTTACATTGTTATTTATGATATCATCAATTATTTCTCTTATTATCCATAATAACTTTTGACTTCCTTTTCTTCCAAATGCATTTTGGTCATATATATTCTATCCACTTTTTGTAACCTTTTTGTTCTTCTTATAAAATTTTTATAATCTGTATTATTCAGTGTTATAGGTCTCCAGTTTTTATCTCCTTTTTATTTTGTTTTTTAAATATAAATTTTGTAAGACCTATACATATCTCTTTCGCTCTAATTCCAGTTTCTAACCATTCATTCATGACTTCTATAAAAGTGATATGTTAGGTAGTCTAATCTCACCTTCATTTTTACATATGGGTTTGGGGCCGATCCTCGTCACCGACTCGGCCGATTTTCAAGCTCGAAGACTTCTGTTTGGCTCGTGGCTAAGTAGGTATCCCATGGTGCACCAGTGCAATCCCCAGATCTCGTTTGTCGCATCAACAAGTTCGGATGTGCTTCTCTTGGCTCTGGCTAAGTTTTTTGCATTTTTCATTAACTAGTGTTTTTTTGCATATTTACAGAAAATATACATATATAGGGCTTTATCATAATTGTCTTGTGGTCTTGTGTGACCACAGTAATAGTATCCTGTGTACCAGTAGTTAGGCGCAGTTGCGCTTTTGCCTAAATCGTTAAGTTTTGGTGGTTTTGCCTTTTCCTATTTACTGGAAAGTATACATGTAGGATTTACCTTAATTGCCTTGTGGTCTTGTGTGACCAGTTGTAGTAGTCTGCTGTGTATCAGTAGTTAGGCGCAGTTGCGATTTATTGTCTAGATAGTTAGTTTTGGTGGTTTTGCTGTTCTTAATCAATAGGGACTCCTATTGATTACTTTCCTGTCAATCGATTATTGTTAACTGGTGGTCTTTAGCGGGGACCTGCTAAAGTCTTAATCACTTTACAGTTGCAAAGTTTGCTCCTACCTTTTGAGCGTGTGTGTGTGTGTGTGTGTGTGTGTGTGTGTTGTGGTATACTTGGTCTGTTTGAATTAGAAGACCCGGTTCTTCACAGGGCTAGGCCCGTTTAACTTAGAGGACCTAGTCCTCATGTTTCTACTCCACTGTATTTTTATTTGAAAATATTTCCTGTGTGACTGAATGTCTTTTTAGTGAAAGAACTAGTTTTTTTTTTTTTTACATCAGGCTAGGCCCGTTTAACATAGAGGCCCTAGTCCTCGTGTAATTCTTCTGCAAGGCTAGGCCCATTTTAGTTAGAGGACCTAGTCCTCAGTCATTCACTTTCTCCTCTGGTTGCTTGTGTGTTGCAATGTCTAAGGATAGCAAGGAGCACAAACCCTCTGGGTTTAAAAATGTATGAAGTGCTTCCAGAAAATTTCTTTGACGGATGGCCACAGTAACTGTGTCTACTGCTTGGGAGCCATCCATTTGCAAGAATCATGTTTGTTCTGTCATGCTTTCTCTCCTAGAGTGCTGCAGGAGAGAATGAACAAACTAATACTCAGGGGTCTTCTGAAGCCAACCTTCGAGGAAGCTTTATCTGGTTCTTCGGCTTCTTCGTCTAAGTTTTCAATGTCAAGATCTGACTCAAAATCAAAAGGTTCAAAAAGGCCTGCTCCGGCTCCAGCTGGTGTTTCGGAGCCACCTGCCAAGTTAACAAAATCTGCCTCCTCGACGACTCAGTCTTCGGAACCGAAGAAGAGCACTGTGGTTTCAGAGTCAGTCACAGGTGCTTTGGTGCCAACTGCTGAACCCTTGGAAATAGTTGACTGTGCTTCTCGGAGCTGGTCTGTAGAGTCTCTACTGGTCTCCTTGATGGTCAAATCTCTTGATGGTCAAATCTTCAGTGCCTGCTATGTCGAGATCCCCAACTTTATCTTCTAGACCTTCCAGGAGTCTTTTGGAAGAAGATGTGGAGAGGGTAGTACTGAGACTCCTGAAGTCATCTGCCCTGCCTAAATTTTTGTTTGCTCCAACCCATTCGGCTCCGGAGCCACTCGAACCAGTCTTATCCTCATCTGTGATTCCTCCTCTAAGCCATGTTGTTTTTTTGGTGCCGGAGTGCTTGTTACCAACGGAGGAACCCCTTGATTCCAGCTCCCTTTGCTGTTGCATTGGAGCCGAGTTCATCTCCGACACGCTCGGCTCTGTCCATCGTGTCCAGGGACCGAAGCTCTTCTGTTGGTGCCGAGGGGGAGGGTTTGAATCTATCTTCGGTTCCGAGCCTTCCTCTCGGTGCTTCCACCAGGGTGAGCTCGGACCCTGCATCTATCTCGGAGCCAATGGTTCGGGCTCTGGCACCGTCCTTTGTCTCTTCGGAGTGGGGATGGTCTTGGAGCTGGGGATGGTCTTGGAGCTGGAGAGGTCTGCTTTTGAGGTGATGAGGAGTGTGCTGTCACAATTTGCATCCCCCTGCCAGTGGTGCAAGCACTCTTCCCCCCAGGGCTCCCACTTCGGTCTTCGTACCTAATTTCTCCGGAGACCGCAGAGACCCAGAGCCTCAGGAGCCACCGGCCGGTGGCCCCCACTCTTCCAGGGCCTCCCCAGAAGGTCCTTTTGAGGAGCCCCCTCGGAAGAGGGTAAGCAAGAGGAAGCATATTGACTCCCAGGATGAGTCTCTGACATCGGACACTGACCTCGATGAGTGGGAGGAGGGGTCCCCTAAGTTGTCCTCTGATGATGTCTGCTTTGTGGACATTCTAGAGATCCTTAAACAGAGGTGCAACTGGCCCACTGTTAACCCTTCTGATGAAGAGTCGGTGTACCTGAAGGCTTTCGTGTCTCAACCCTCTGCCTCTTGGGTGTCTCCAGCTTTCAACGAGCTAATGGATCTGATTAGTCGGAAGGTGTGGGATACTCCCGATGCCGTGGAGCCAGTCCCTAGAAGACCAAATAAGTTCCTGTCTGCCCCTCCTGGAAAAGAATTCTTGTCTAAGGGCGTTCCCATGGACGCCTTGGTGGTGGCAGCAGCCACGAAGAATGATTTAGCAGAGACTTCTCTGTTCATCCGCCAACCAAGGAATCTCGACAGATGGACTGATTTGGGAAGCGTGTATTTAGTTCAGCGGCTTTTGTACTTCGATCTCTGAACTATCTTACCCATTTCACGAGGTTGCAGAGGGATCTCCTCAAGGAGTTAGGAGATTTCATACTGAGTGCTTGTCCTGAGGGAATCCCTGATAGGATCTCTGCTCAGTTGTCCACCCTACATTCGGTAGTTAACTCCTTCATGCGGCTTATCTCTCATGCGGCTGATGGAGTGAGCAGAGCAGCGGATTCAGGAGTTGCCCTTCGGCGCCACTCCTGGATGCGCTTGTGTAATTTTGCGGAGTCTTTTAAGTCCACCTTTGCCAACGCCCCATTTGATGGTTCCAAGGCGAAAAAAATGCTCACTCTGTGTGAGCAGGAAGGAAAAACTCTCTCTGCCGTAGGAGTCCGTTTTACTGTCCCCTCTCGACCATACCCCAAAGGTCAAAGGAGGAGGTAAGATGTGGTTCAAAAAGTCCCAGAGGGCCTTTCTGGGCACGCACAGTGAATCCTCCTTCAGAGGCAGAGGAGGAGGAAATGGTAGACGTTGCCCTAGAGGCAGGGGTAGTCCGCAATACCAGCAAGGCAGTGGTTTCTTTCGAGAGCGGCCTTATCAGAGCTCCTAATGTGGGGCCTGACTGTGTTTCTCTGGGGCCAGTCGGGGGTCGCATTTGTTTGTATTCAGAAGCTTGGTTAAATATAATCCAAGAGAAGTGGGTACAAAGAGTTGTTACCCAAGGCCATATCATACCCTTTTCCCTTCCACCGTTTGTTCCCAAGAAGATCCCAGATGTTCCACCCAATCACAGGGGTCAGGCAACTGTGGAAATCAACAAGTTGCTCTCAAAAAGAGTCATCCAGCCCATCCCAGCAGACCAGACAGGATCCGGAACTTACTCCAAGTTCTTTTTAGTCCCAAAATGAACTGGAGACTGGAGGCCAATATTGGACCTCAGCAGCTTAAACAAATCTGAGAAAAAGGACAAGTTTCAGATGGGCACACTGCAGTCGATACTCCCGTTGTTAGGGAGAGACTATTGGATGTGCTCTCTGGATCTCCAAGACGCCTACTACCATATAAAAATGGACAAGGTGTCAAGGAGAGGTATCTGCGCTTCCGGCAGGGAGCCAGCCATTATCAGTTTTGTGCTCTGCCTTTTGGTCTCACCACAGCCTCCAGGGTGTTCACCAAATGCATGGCAGTAGTGACAGCTCACCTGAGACATCAGGGATTCCAGGTGTTTCCATATTTGGACGACTGGCTCCTGACCTCCCCCACCAGGCATCTACTTCTCCAAAACAGGGATGCCACTATCCAGCTTTGTGCTCAACTAGGGATCTCCATAAATTGGGAAAAATCTGCATTATTGCCCTCGCAATCTGTGAATTTTACAGGTGCAGAGGCACACACAGTGGATATGACAATTCGTCTTCCGGCCAAAAGAGCACAAAACCTCATCTCACAGGTTCAGCGTCTTCTTCCGCTTTGAAAGGTCAGAGCAAAGTGGATTCTTCAACTTTTTGGAACGATAGCCTCAACCATTCTGTGAATACCTTTAGCCAGGTTGCACATGAGAATCCTTCAATGGCTCCTGTTCTCCCAGTGGTCGCTCCAATATCTACCACTGAATCACCCTATTCTGCTGACGGAGTCATGCAAAAAGGACCTTCGTTGGTGGATAGCCCCCAACAAACTTGTTCACGGGAGCTCCCTTTGTGCCTGCCCAACCCGTTGCCACTGTGACCATGGATGCCTCCCTGGTCGGGTGGAGGGGGGCATTATCTTGGCAGGACTGTCCACTGCACATGGCAAGAACACGAGGCTCATCTGCATATCAGCGTTCTGGAGATGAGAGCGGTGCTTCTGGCGTTGCAAGCGCTTCAGGATCTTCTTCCTCCAGGGACGATTGTGATACAATTGGACAACATGTCGGTTGTGTGGTATATCAACAAACAGGGCAGTACCAGATCTTACCCACTCTGTCGAGAGGCCATGCGAGTTTGGGAATGGGCAATTTTTTCTCAGTGCTTTCTGGTGGCAATGCACATTCCGGGGACAACCAATGTGATAGCCGACAAGCTGAGCTGGGCAATCTTGCTGCCCCATGAGTGGCCTCTGAAACGGGGAATAGTGGAACAGATTTTCCAAAAATGAGGACAACCTTGCTGCGACCTTTTTGCCAGTCCAGTCAATGCCAAGTGCAGCAGTTATTTTTCCCTAATTCCCCCTCTGGGGGAAGCACCCAGAGATGCTCTGGTCCATGGGACTTCTCTATGCCTTTCTTCCATTCCCTCTTATCCCCAAAGTGATACAGAAAGACAACTGACTGGGAAGCAAGTTAATCCTCATTGCTCCTTACTGGCCTCGTCAGGTCTGGTTCCCCTTCCTCGAGCCTCTTCTCCTGGACGATCCTTGGATCCTGGACCCAGTTCCAGATCTATTGACCCACATGTCGGGTTCACTACACCCCTCTCTCCACATCCTCAAATTGACAGCTTGGCTGCTCCAGTTCCATCTCTAGTCAGGCTTCATGATATTTTGTCATCAGTGTCCAATATTCTTTTATCTTCGCATAAACCATCAACCAGAAGGCTGTATGACAGTAAATGGAAAAGGTTCTCTATTTGGGCACAGAAAATGAAAGTGGATCCTTACACCGCTCCCGTTCCTGTGATTCTGGAATTCCTTTCGGAGCTTTTTCAGCAGGGATCTGCTGCAGCCACCATCAAAGTACAATTGGTGGCTATCTCACATTTTTATTTGGGATGTCCAAATGTCAACCTTGTGTCTCATAAGTTATGTAAAACTTTCTTGAGAGGAGCCACTTTACTGAGACCACCATTACAGGAACCTGTGGCTTCTTGGGACTTAAATTTTGTGTTGTCCAAACTAACATCCCCTCCCTTTGAACCGTCTCATTCAGCTTCCTTAAAGTATTTGTCTTGGAAGACTGTGTTCTTGGTAGCTGTTACATCAGCCAGACGTGTTTCTGAGCTACATGCCCTATCTATTAAGCCACCTTATTTAGTCTTTCATAAAGACAGGGTTTCTTTACGTACCAATCCTTCATTTGTCTCCAAAGTTTGTTCTTCTGCCACATTGAACCAGTCCATTGAGCTTCCAGTTTTCTTTCCCAATCATAGCAATGCAGCTGATATTGTTTCCACCAGTTGGATGTTCACAGACAGCTATGTTTTTATTTGCAATTGACCAAAGAATTTCAGAAATCAGACCAGTTGTTCGTTTCCTTTTCTGATTCCAGATTGGTATTACCAGTTTCTAAGGTGACATTGTCTAACTGGATTTCGAGTTGCATAGCTTTCATCTGCAGTTCGGAGGGCAGACCTTTACCCCACAGGATCAAGGCTCACTCTACCAGATCTCTGTCTACCTCTGCAGCCTTTCAAGCCAGGGTACCAATTGATCATATCTGTGCAGCAGCTACATGGGCTACCCCTCACACTTTCATTACTCATAAGTTGGATTTGGCGTCTAGGGGTAGAGCATCCTTTGACTCCACGGTGCTCAGGCGTATCTTCCAATGAGCCACCCAAGAATAAGGCACTAGGGACGCTGTCCCATATGTAAAAATGAAGGCGAGATTGGACTACCTAACATAAAGAAGTTATGTACTCACCATAATGTCCCATGTTGGTAGTCCATCTCACCCTTCATTTTTACCAACCCGCCCTCCTGCCCCCATCCTGGAAGGATCTGGAGGTAATACTGTAAATTTCTTGGTTGGTGACCATTTAGTATTGGTTTGTTGGTTAGGGGTTTCTTTCTATTTCTAGTGAGCAGCAAACAAGATCTGGGGATTGCACTGGTGCACCATGGGATACCTGCTTAGCCACGAGCCAACCAGAAGTCTTCGAGCTTGAAAATCTGCTGAGTCGGAGCTGAGGATCGGCTCCGAACCCATATGGAAAAATGAAGTAAATGTCATTGTTTCTATATAGGAAAGACTAATAGAACTTTAAGAGAAAGGATACGAGAGCATTTATATGCTATACATAGAATGAAGGGAATGCCCTAGCCAAGCATGTACTACAAAATGACACCACACATGCCTTTAGATTTTTAGTAATAGGACAGTTAACAGAGACAGAAAGACTTGGTAATATTGGCAATAAGACAGAAAAAGCTGAGGCAAAGTGGATAATTAAGCTATATGCGAATAAAGGTCATGGTCTCAATGATAAATTTTCATTGAGACCATTTTTATTAGATAAACCTTTGAAACATTAAACAGTAGTAATATGTTTCATTATCTAATATATGTTTTAGTATGTTTTAACATTTTACTTCTACTATTCATTTATTAGCATGAGATTTTTAGGATATATATATAGTTATATATTTTATTTTATGTAATTTTATGGAAAGGAAATGATGTATTTTTGTAACTTGCATATGACTTGCTAATGTGATTTTCATTGGTGCTTTACTTGTATATAAGTTGATTCAAATTTTTATGGTTTGTTGAAGTCTGATGAAGTGTTCTAAGCAACGTGAAAGCGCTTACTTATTCGAATAAAGGACTTGTCTTTTCATTCATCTGGTTTGCTTCGTTTGTTGTGGAGTATCAACCTCTTCTGATATTGGATTTGTGCTTTTTTTGGGAGGTGATACCTTACCCTGACAGTGTTCTTTTCTTGCTGAACTCTGCTATTTTGTTCACTGAAGGGACATGACAGAAGAAACCAGCAATGTGTTACTTGAATCCAGATCTTTGGGTCTTACAGAAATCTTAACAGAAGGTATTAATCCACTTTTAAAACGGTCTTATGCTGAATTAGCAAAAGCAGCCTCTACACACAGAGATACTGATTGGCATGTAGATGTTTTACAAACAATGAGAAAGCTCGAGGACAACCTTAGTAAAATTAAGAATGCCCAGTGGCAAAAAAGACATATGGAGGCATGCATTAATTTTAAAGTTGTTCCCAGAGGTCTTAGTTTGTTAAAAATGCCTACTTTTGGCTCTGCCTATCCTGAACTTTTGTCTAAGTGGCAGCAACTTAATTTAGATACGAGCTATGCCTACATGAGACTACTTATTGAGCAATATACTTTAATAGAGTTGGAACTTCAGCAAGAAGCTATAGCTTTAGAAGAAAAATTGACTGCAGCTCTCACTAACATACAGAAAGAAGATTTTCTTTCTGATATAGCGACTACAATGCAAGCGTTAGATAACAAGTTATTATTGGCAAAAAAGAAGAAATTGGAGAGAGACTGTATGGATTTCTCGAGGGGGAACGTCTTCTCCTGGCCGAGAGAGTCCACCAGGACAACATATGCTGCGACGCGCACTAACATTGAAATGCCTTTCTCTGAGCGTAACACTTTATCTGCTCCTACTCCTTCCATGCCTGCTTCCTCTTCTCAGGTAGAAGCAGCAGTCAATTAACATTGCCCCAGTGTGAATACAGTACACTCTGATGTTTTAAATACAACGACCATGTCAGCACCTGTAGTGAGAAGAAAAACACCTATATCAACAAGTGGAACTGTTTCAGCTGAATCTAATGACACTTCTCTCCGTTTTCCACTCCCTTTTCGACAGGAGATGAGGCGCAGTTGGAGTCCACAAACCACCAGGAAAAGGAAGATATCAGGAGGCCAGTTAGAATTTCAGAAAAAAACTTTCAAAACTGTAACCAGGACTTGATTATTAATCTTTCCAGTCACATACTTATGGACAATGAAAGAAAGATTTTGAACAAAGGTTTGTCCTTCATTCCCTCTCAGGGGACTGATGTAAGTGATTTAATTGTTGACATAAAATGTTTTGTTAGAAATATTGCACTTGGTTTACAGTTTGGCAACAATGCTTTTAATACTGATGTTTTGTCTTTTAAAAAACCTTCTACATATATGCCTGCTATACATCCTTTATTGGAAAGTTTTGAAAGAGCTTGCAGTGATTTGTTGAAGTTTTTTGAATCTGACAATACAAAACTTGATTTTTACAATATTACCAAGGAAGAGAAGTTAGCCCTTCATGATTTAAAGAACAATACTAGTATAGTCATTTGACAAGCTGATAAAGGGGGAACTACAGTGCTTCTAGATACTGGCGACTACCATGATACTATGTTAGAAATGCTTTCAGATACTACTACTTATAAGAGATTGAGCATGTCAGATTTAGATAAATTAATAAAAACAGTACATGCAGATTTATATGACATGTTGATGTGTGGGATTATTGATGAAGAACTGTACAAATATTTTTTGATAGAGAAACCTGTGATACCAGTAATTAGAGGTTTACCTAAGGTACATAAGACTACACATAATCCTCCACTTAGACCAATAGTATCTGGCAGAGGCTGGTTAACTGAGACAATATCTATTTTTCTAGAAAAAAAACTTGAGACCAATCGTGGAATCTACTAAATCTATATTACGTGATACGAAACAGTTTTTGGAAACACTAGCACCTTTCAATGAGAACAATATTCTAGAAACTACAGATTATATGGTAACACTAGATGTTGTCTCTCTTTTCACTTGCATACCTAATGATGTAGGGATAGATTTCTTAAGGCTATATTTGTTAAATAAAGGACTTAGCAATAATCAAGTTATTAAACTTACAATGTTGTTAGAAATGGTTCTTTGTCACAATGTTTTTACCTTTAATAATGAATACTTCCTTCAAATTAGAGTAGCTATGGGCACATCTTGTGCAAACTCTTATCCTAACCTTGTGTTAGCATATTGGGAGAATACGTATGTTTTAGAACATTTGGCGTACTCCACTTCTATAAAATATTATAAACGTTTTGTGGATGACCTTTTTTTAATTTGGGGAGGCACATTAGAGCTCCTGAAAGAGTTTGTTCTATATATTAATGGAACTACCACATTTCTTAGGTTGACTGAAATGTATTCACAAAACACAATTGATTTTTTAGATGTGACATTGAGCAAAAAAGACAATACTCTAGAAACAGAAGTATTTAGGAAGGCATGTAGGAAGAATGCTATTCTTCACAGAAGTAGCATGCATCCCCCCATATACACAAAAACATTGTAAATAATCAGGTGAAACGTTTTTCTAACATAACCAGTGATGATTTGTTTTTTTCTAATGCATTAAAAACTATAGAAAGTGATTTTAGACATAGAGGCTATTGCAATAGAGATATGCGTTCATTGGACACTTTTGAACGTACACAACTAGGACGTCCATTTATTAAAAAACAAGGCAATATAGATGAGAGACCTATAGTGAGGAATAATGATAAGAGGAGACTAGTGATACCCTTTACCAATAATAATACTTCTATTGTCAACATTATTAAGAGACATTGGAATATTTTACAGTTAGATGATGGCATAAAAGACTTAGTGGGTGAAAAAACATCATGTTAAGTTGTCCATCTCGCCTTCATTCTTGCTGGATGGGTTCGGAGCCAACCTCGGCTCCGACTCGGCCACTCTAAAAGCTCGGGAGTTGGTTCCACCGGCTCGAGGCTCCCATTATATCCCACAATGCTAGGCGGTATTACCCCAGATCTCGTTTGCCGCTACAGCTATCGAGACGTGTTGCTTCAACCGGCTTCAGGTGAGTGTAGAAAATAGTTTAAAAAAGTTACAAAACCCCTTTAAATTAGTTTTCCTTACAGTTTCCCCTTATTTTAAAGGATTTTTATTCCTTATTCCTTGTTCTCTTCCCTTTTTTACCACAAGAACTTATAGTTCTTCCCTAAGGCCTTTCGGGCCCTCATATCTCCCCTTGGAGTGTGTGTTTTTTGTAGGGATTGTTATAAATTTAAAACTATCTAAATTTATTTAGTTTTATTTAGTGTATAGTGTAATCGGCGTGTTTGTGTTTGTGTGTGGTTACACTTATTCCTTGATATGTCCAAGGATTCAAAGGTCTCAGGCCTCAAGAAGTATGACTCGTGCTGTCAGAAAATGTCTCTGACAGACGGTCACACTTCTTGTGTGTACTGCCTGGGACCTTTACACCTGTAGGACTCTTGTGCTGTATGCCATGGCTTCAGCCCTAGAGTCCTGCAGGAAAGAAAAAATAAACTCATTTTAAGAGGTTTGCTTAAGCCTGAGGGTTCCCTTACTGCTACTTCGGGCAAACCCTCTAAGGCTTCTAGGTCCTCGACTCCAGCTTCTGAGTCGAGGCCTAAGGCTTCAAAACCTCCTGCTACATCGGCTCCGGCTGGAGCCGATGAGTCTCAGACTGCAGCTTCTGTGGTTTCCTCGGCTCCGGCTGGAGCCGAGGCATTGGAAATTCCTGTGTCGGCACCGATCAGACCATCGGAGCCGACATCTAGAAAGAGGTCTAGGTCACCGTCCCTTGGCTCCGTTCATTCGGCTCCAGCGTCTCCCCTGCTGTCTGAACGGAGCCATAGATCTCACTCCTCTAGGTCATCGAGGCTTTCGGATCATGACCTTCAGAGGGTAGTGAGTCGACTTCTTAAGTCCGAGGCACTGGCCCAAATGCTTCAGAGCCCGACACATCAGTCGATGCTTGACCCTGCCCCTCAAAATGTTCCTCCTCCGACTCCTTTGAGCTCGGAGCCGGGGCGTTTCGGAACCGAGACTGTGGTAGCGTCGGAGCCGATACAATTGTCTTCGGCTCCGTCGGTCGGCTCCGATTTCTTCCTCGGAAGAATCTCGGCGCCGGACTTCCCTCATCGGCTCCGAGGGGGTGAGTGGCATCGGACCCTTGTCCGACCCCGCTCTCCCTCTCTGTGCCTCGGCGCTGGTGAGTTCGGCTCCGACATCGGCCTCGGAGCCATCACTGTCGGTGCCGAGGGGGGTTCTCAGCTTTTCGGAGCGGGGACCTCTGGCTCTGCCTGACAGGGGTGCGTTCGAGGTCATGCGGAGTGTGTTGGAACCTGGTTCAACTCCACAGTCGGCTCCGTCCGCCCCTCCCTCTTCGGTGCCTCAGGTTATGTGTACTCACTCCCTCATCCCAGACCGCAGAGAGCCAGCTCCTCAAGAATCCCCTGTGGGGATCTCATCCTCTTCCGAGGCCTCTCCTGAATTGGCAGGGGAGCCCCCTAGGAAGAGAAAGTGTAAGAGGAAGCACATAGACTCACCTGAGTCTCTCACCTCTGACACAGATTTAGAGGATTCTGAGGGTTCCCCCCGTTCCCCTTCTGAAGATGTCTCCTTTGCAGACATTCTAGAAATCCTGAAACAGAGGGGAAATTGGCCAGCCCTTAACCCTTCGGAGGATGAATCTGTGTATCTTGAGGCGTTTGGCTCTCGCCCTTCCACCTCCTGGGTGTCCTCCCCTTTGACCCCCTCATGCAGGTGGTAGCAAAGGCTTGGACGGCTCCTGACTCGGTGGACCCCACCCCAGGAGACCTTCAAAGTTTATCACAGCACCAACAGATAAACAATTTCTGACCAAGGGAGTTTCTGTGGATGCTATGGTGGTAGCTGCTGCCACTAAGAAGGAACTAGCTGATCCTTCGGTGCCTGTCCATCCCCCTAACAAGGAATCTAGGTCTATGGACAGGTACGGGAAGCGGATGTTTTCGTCAGCGACCTTTGCTATGCGTTCGCTGAACTACCTATGCCATTTCACTCGTCTTCAAAGAGATTTGATCAAGGAAGCGAGTGACATGTTGAAGGATCCTACAGCTGCGGGTTTTCAGGACAAGATGAACGCTCAGCTGGCTACCCTAAATTCTATAGCTAACTCCTCCATGCGCCTCCTTTCATATGCGGCTGATGGAGCGAGCAGAGCAGCAGGGACAGGTGTTGCCTTACGCCGGCATGCCTGCATGCGGCTATGCAATTTTGCGGACCCCTTTAAAACGTCTTTCACTAATTCCCCGTTTGATGAATCATCTCTCTTTGGTCCTCAAATGAAAGAAACCTCGATGAGGTGCGAGACGGATGGCAAAACTCTTTCTGCCGTCGGAGTCCGTTTTTCTACTCCTTCTAGGCCTTACCCCAAAGGCCAGAAAAGTGGGAAAATGTGGTTCTGCAAACAATCTCAAGGGACCTTGCCTGACGCACAGAGTCGGTTCCCCTCCAGAGGCAGAGGGGGGAACAATAATGGTAGACGTCGCCCTAGAGGCAGGGGGGGTTCGCAGAACCAGGGCAATCGAGAAACTTTTTCCGATAAGCCCTTCCAGCATCCCTGAGGTGTTGCCCGACTGTCCACCTTCGGAGGCAGTCGGGGGAAGATTGTCACTGTACCCAGAAGCCTGGCAATCCCTAACTCAAGACAAGTGGGTACAGTCCATCATTTCCGAAGGCTATTCTATTCCGTTCTTTCGTATTCCAAATCAATCAAAAAAATCCCTTCCAGATGTTCCACCCGCTCAAAGGGATCAAGCAGCGTTGGAAATTTCAAAGTTGCTTGCAAAAAGAGCCATTCAGCCAGTGCCAGCAGACCAGCAAGGATCCGGAATCTACTCCAAATTCTCTTTGGTTCCAAAGAAAACAGGGGACTGGAGACCCATTTTGGATCTCAGTATCTTGAACAAGTCTGTCAAGAAAACAAGATTTCGGATGGTCACGCTACAATCCATCCTACCCCTTTTGGGAAAGGAAAACTGGATGTGCTCTATAGACCTCCAGGATGCGTACTATCATATAAAAATGAACAGACGCTCCAGGAGATTTCTCCGCTTCCGGCTGGGAACCAGTCACTTTCAATTCAGAGCCCTGCCCTTTGGTCTCACCACTGCCCCGGTGTTTACCAAATGCATGGCAGTGGTAGCTTCTCACCTGAGACATCAAGGATTCCAGGTGTTTCCATATTTGGACGACTGGCTCCTCACAGCTCCTACCAAGCATCTGCTTCTAATGGCCAGAGACTACACCTTTCGCATTTGTCAAAAGTTAGGCATCTCAATAAATTGCGAAAAGTCTGTTTTGTCGTCTTGTCATGCTATTACCTTCATAGGCGCAAATCTAGACACAGTCAACATGTCTGCGAGACTAACAGACCAAAGAATAGCAGACATACGCAAACTGGTCTCCCTTCTATTCCACAGCAACAGAGTCAAAGCCAGATTAGTTCTGAAAGTTCTGGGGATTATGGCGGCTGCTATCCCTCTACTTTTATTAGCCAGATTCCACATGAGAATCCTTCAATGGATGCTCTTCACACAATGGTCATACCAGCAACTTCCGATGTCCCACACCATTATGATTACGCAAGCATGCAAGAATCATCTTCTTTGGTGGATGTCTTCCCCTCAGCTCTTCCTGGGAAGACCCTTTGTTCCTTCCCCTCCGGTTGCTACTCTGACAACGGACGCCTCCCTGATCGGGTGGGGGGGGCATTATCAGGGCAGAACTGTCCAGGGCATATGGCAACCAGACGAATGCCACTTGCATATAAATGTTCTAGAGATGAGAGCAGTGCTTTTAGCGTTGCAAGCCCTTCAAGACTCTCTTCCCTTGGGAACGATAGCAATCCAGACGGACAGTATGTCTGTAGTGTGGTATATCAACAAACAAGGCGGAACCAGGTCCTATCCCCTATGTCGAGAAGCACTCAGACTGTGGCAATGGGCGATTTCTTCTCAGCGGTTTCTGATAGCAACGCACATCCCCGGGAAGTCCAATCAAATCGCGGACAAGTTGAGCAGAGCTATCCTCATGCCTCACGAGTGGTCTCTGAAAGATTCTATTGTGGAGAAAATTTTTCTCAAGTGGGGTCAGCCTTGCTGCGACCTTTTTGCTACTCCCCAAAACAGCAAGTGCAGAGATTATTTCACCCTATTCCCGTTACCAGGCCAGTCCAGCAGAGACGCTCTAGTCCAAGTTTGGCCCCGGGGACTTCTGTATGCATTTCCTCCCTTCCCACTAATCTCTCAAGTGATACAGAAAGCTATCGCTCAGAAGGCCTTTCTGATCCTCATTGCTCCTTACTGGCCTCGACAGGTTTGGTTCCCCTTTCTACATCAATTTCTGTTGGAGCAACGTTGGCATCTGGACCTAGTTCCAGATCTTTTGATCCATCAATCGGGTCAGTTACATCGCTCCCATCCCTCTCTGAACCTCACTGCTTGGTTCCTCCGATTCCAACCTTAGCCAGGCTTGCTCAAATATCTCAATCTGTTCGAGATATTTTGATAGCTTCCCACAAATCTTCCACTCGGAAGATTTATCTTAGTAAGTGGAAACGTTTCGCCTATTGGGCTCAAGGAAGGGACATAGATCCTTTCACTGCTTCCATCCAGATGGTCCTTGATTTTCTAGCTGAACTCTTCCATGCAGGTTCATCTCCTTCTACTCTTAAAGTCCAATTGCCAGCTATTTCTAACTTTCATGTGGGCATTTCAGATTCTGCCATCATGTCTCACAGGCTTTGCAAAGCTTTTTTGAAGGGAGTTTTTCTTCTCAGACCTCCTATAAGAAATCCTCCTCCTTCTTGGGACCTTAATTTAGTTCTCACATCTTTGATTCTTCCCCCTTTCGAACCTGCAGCTTCCTGTTCATTGAAATTGCTATCCTGGAAGACTATCTTTCTGGTAGCTATTACTTCAGCTAGAAGGGTCTCAGAACTTCATGCACTTAGCAGTCGACCTCCGTATCTATTGTTTCATAAAGACAGAGTATCCTTACGAACCAATCCATCCTTTTTACCTAAAGTAACCTCTGCGTCTAACCTAAATCAAACCATTGACCTCCCTGTGTTTTTTCTTAACTTTTCTAACAGGTCTGAACAAAAATTGCATTGGTTAGATGTTCATCGTCAGTTAAGGTATTATTTGGATAGAACCAAACAGATCAGGAAAACTGACCAATTGTTTGTCTCTTATGCAGAAGGCAGAAAGGGACTTTCAGTTTCGAAGGTATCACTCTCCAGATGGCTAACATCTCTGATTTCCTTTGTTTACGAAATTAGACACCAAAAGCTGCCTAGCAAACCTAAGGCCCACTCCACCAGAGCTTTGGCTACTTCTATAGCCTTCCAAGACAGACTGCCTATTGACACCATTTGTGCAGCGGCTACTTGGGCTACTCCTCACACTTTCATTTCTCATTATAAGTTGGATTTAGCTTCTAGACATAGAGCTAACTTTGGTTCCACTGTTCTCAAGAGTCTGTTCCGATAGGCCACCCGGGACAAGGTGCTAGGGACGCGGTCCCATCCAGCAAGAATGAAGGCGAGATGGACAACTTAACATATAGAAGTTATGTTCTTACCATAACGTTCCATGTTAGTTGTCTTCTTCTCGCCTTCTTTCTTGCGTCCCACCCTCCTTCCCCCTAGCCTGGACAGACCTAGAGGAGTTTGATTGTGACCTCTTTTTCTACCACCTCTATTGTATATAGGTATATGCTATACTTTGCATATATGCCTTTCATCAGGTTTCAGGTCACTTTCTTTCCTTCCTTTTTATAGAGGTGGATTTTTCCCCTTTTTCCAGTGGTTCTGGAGTTACTTTTTGGCTGGGCCTAGCTTACAAACGAGATCTGAGGTAATACCGCCTAGCATTGTGGGATATAAGGGGAGCCTTGAGCCGGTGGAACCAACTCTCGAGCTTTTAGAGTGGCCGAGTTGGAGCCGAGGTTGGCTCCGAACCCATCCAGCAAGAAAGAAGGCGAGAAGAAGACAACTAACATGGAACGTTATGGTAAGAACATAACTTCTATTTTTAGCTATAAGAATACTAAATCTTTAAAACGTATGCTTTGTTATGAGAGAGTGCCTAAAAATAAGATCTCCTCTGAGAGAAAGGGTACATTTGCATGTCGCTCTTGCAACCAGTGTATATATGTATATAATGAAATCTAATGTTTTTATACATCCAGATACTGGTGTTAAATACGAGTTTAATGAATACGCTGACTGCAAGTCAAGAAATGTGATTTATTTAGCATCCTGCATAAAATGTTATTGTTTCTATATAGGAAAGACTAATAGAACTTTAAGAGAAAGGATACGAGAGCATTTATATGCTATACATAGAGAGAATGAAGGGAATGCCCTAGCCAAGCAGGTACTACAAAATGACACCACACATGCCTTTAGATTTTTAGTAATAGGACAGTTAACAGAGACAGAAAGACTTGGTAATATTGGCAATAAGACAGAAAAAGCTGCGGCAAAGTGGATAATTAAGCTATCTGCGAATAAAGGTCATGGTCTCAATGATAAATTTTCATTGAGACCATTTTTATTAGATAAACCTTTGAAACATTAAACAGTAGTAATATGTTTCATTATCTAATATATGTTTTAGTATGTTTTAACATTTTACTTCTGCTATTCATTTATTAGCATGAGAATTTTAGGATATATATATTTATATATTTTATTTTATGTAATTTTATGGAAAGGAAATTATGTATTTTTGTAACTTGCATGTGACTTGCTAATGTGATTTTCATTGGTGCTTTACTTATATATAAGTTGATTCAAATTTTTATGGTTTGTTGAAGTCTGATGAAGCGTTCTAAGCAACGTGAAAGCGCTTACTTATTCGAATAAAGGACTTGTCTTTTCATTCATCTGGTTTGCTTCGTTTGTTGTGGAGTATCAACCTCTTTATACATACCGTATTCAATTCCATCTAGTCCTGTTGCAGAATTCACGTTAATATCTTTTAGAATTTCATTCCATTCTTTTATAGTTATTTGTTTGCTCTAAATACTCTATCTTCATTATTTAATTTTTCAGCTTTATAAATTTGTTCTCTGTTTTCTTCTCTTTTAACAAATAAATAGATATTCTTTAATTATTTTATACATTCCTTCTTGCTGTCTTATTTGATTACCTTCTTTATTCTTTAATTCTCTTATTTTGAATTTTATTATTTTAGATAAATATGGTGCTTCCTCTTCTTTCTTTCCTTTTAAACAATTATTTTTCTTTATATAACAAGTTGTTAATTTTAATTGATTCATTTTATATATATTCTCTTTCTTTTTCATAAAAGGAATCTTCTCTAACAAATCTCTGGTTCCTAACTTAATATCTTATATCTTTCTCTTTTCTTCCTTATACATTCTAAAAACACTTCTTTATATTTCTCTTTAAAATTAAGCCACCAAATAGTCAAGTTCTCATAAAACTCTCTCACATTCATATGATTTTTCCATAATTCCACAAGTTTTTTCTTTTCTAAATCCAATTCCTTTTCATTAATTCTCTTTATTCCTTTTCCTCTTTTTATGTGTGCTTCTTTTTCCTGTACTTTCACCCATATAGCCACATGATCTGAAAATCCTGCATATTTAATTCCCTTTTCTTTAAGTTTTAAACTATCAGATATTAAAAATAATTTCTGTCCTAATGCAATTTCTTTTGTAGGTCCAGTGGTTATTCTCCCATACACTTAACTTTCCACTTCTCGTAATTTCTTTAATCATTTTAACGTCATAATTGCTCTTATTTTTTTCTCAAATTCCAGTTAAAATCATGCACCACTATAATGTCCGTATTTACCCAAACATATTCAAGAATATTTTTCAACATCATATCTTTCTCTTTTTTGTTACATATGCATATAAAGCTATAATTCTATACACATATTTTTCCATCTCAAATCTATTACTGTAATTTGTCCTAGTTCCATTATGGTTACATTTAATATTTTAATGCTTTCTTGACAGAATATACATATGCCGAAGCATGTTTCTTTCCACATGTTCCAACCTACCACACCATTCCAAAGCTTTTCAGTTTGTGTTTTTGTTTCTTCTGTTAATAGTCTGATATTTTCTAAAACAATATGTGCATCTACTGCAGCACACCATTGTAATAGACCTATTCTCCTCTTAAGATTTTTCATACTGTTCACATTTAAAGCTATTTTCAGCTTTTCAAAACAGTTAGTATAATAAAATGTTATTCCTTTCCTTTCTTATTTTCGATTTTCCCTATCAAATTCTTTTTATTTCTTACTGTATGCCAGTCAGCTTCTTTGTCACTTGTCTCCTCTGTTTCTTTTTCCTTGTTACTTTCTTCAGCTTCATGTGCAGCCTCTTTATTAGTCACATCTTTTTGTACATAGGTTCATAGGTGTGTACTAGGCTAATGGCCCTGGAGTCTTTACAAGCCTAGCCCATAGGATTCCCAGGCATCATGCCACCCGACCTTAGTTTCCAGTGCCTCTGTCGCGTAGAGCCACTGGAGTGATTCCCTGGGTGAATTTTCTATTTCCCATCCACTCATGAAGATTTCTTTTGGAGGGCCAGTAAGGTGATCTGTTTGACATGTATGGGAAGTCTTTTCCATACCATGGGCAGTCGTCTCTGGGTTATGAACCTGTCCCTCCAGCACGTTCTTTTGATTCTGTTCTGTTTTTTTTTTCTTTTTTTCTTTTTTTTTTTTTTTTTTTGATTCTGTTTTGTTCTGTTGATTGTGGTAATGAGGTTGAGGTCTCTGGAGCATGTGGTGTGGAGGGATTGTGATTTCTTTAGATGTAGCATTTCTAGCAGAGCTGGGTCACCTCTAAGTAGGCGGTATGAGACGGAGAATATTTGGAGTTTTTTTGAGTCTGTCCATATAGGACAAGTGTTTAAGGCTTAGTATCCTCTTTGTGAGGTACTTTTGCAGCCTCTCCAGTTGTTGCAGGTGTCTAGTGAGGTACATGCCAAATGGGGCATTGTACTCGATTGGCCTAATGAGGGAAGAGTTGAGGGAGGCAAAAACCTCTTTCTTCCTGGATGCAAAACCCTTAGTAATAAGATGTGCCACATAGAAGGACTTTCTGACAACTGTGGCAGTGTGGTGGTCAAAAGAGAGGTTGCTGTCAACCTGTGTTCCCAGGTCTCTTATAACGCCTTCTGTGTTCAGTGGACTACCACCGATGTGGTAGTTCATGGGAACTGGGTTTTTCCCAAAGGGGATGATGACACATTTTTTTTGGCATTGAGCTTAAGGGCATGGTTCTGACTCCAGTCGTTGGTCTCAGTGAGGCCTTTCTGTAGGATGTCAACATCACTTGGGGAGTTAATAATTGCTCCCAACTTGCAATCGTTTGCGAACTTTGTAAGCCACAGTTCCTTCATATCAGACTGGACTTCTGAGAAGTAGATGCAAACTGGAAAGGACCCAGGACCGATCCCTGTGGGACTCCACTCGTGACTGGTCAGCAGTCTGACTTGGAGTCAGCTACTTTCACACTGTGGGTTCTATCTGTGAGCCAGCTTGCAACCCACCTAGTGATGTAGTGGTTGATGCCTAGCTTAGTGAGTTTTTCTATGATTCCTGAGTGGTGAATGATATCAAAGGCTTTGGCCAAATAAAGGTAGGCTGTATGACCCACCTTGCCTTCATCCACATCTCTTGTGACTGATTCAAAGAAGTCAACCAAGTTGAGCAGGCATGATCTACCCTTCACAAAACCAAACTGTGTGGGATCCAGAGTTTGGAGATTCCCTATATCCTTGTTTATTAGGTCCATTATGATGTGTTCCATAGCTTTGCATATCAGACTCGTCAGGCTAATGGGGCGATAGTTCCCAGGGTCTGTAGTCCCTCCTCCTTTGTGGAGAGGGATTACTATAGCAGTGTGCCATTCATTAGGGACAAAGTCTGAGGTGAGGCTGTGATTGAACAGGGCACACAGGTTAGGTGCCAGTTCACTTTGTAGTCCATGTAGAACAAAGCCAGGGATATTGTCAGGTCCCATAGAAGCTGTATTCTTGGCTTTGGAGGGTGCTGCAGTAATACTGGGTGCTTGGCAATCTACTGGTATTGTGATTGGTCCTTTGGTGGGGGAGAGAGGGGAAATGTTGGCACTGTTGGCCAGTATATTGGCAATATCTGTTAGCTTGGTATAGGAGGTACCATTGTGCAGCAGTTCAGAGCAAATCTGGGTATTGCTGTGGAGGTTCTTTATATAATTATAGATGCCCTTGTGGTTGTCTTTACTATCTGCTACAATTCTGTTTTCATAGCTAGCTTTAGAGGATTTGATGAGGGATTTCAACATTTTGTTGAGGCTGATAAGGGAGTTTTTCCAGTCTTGGGACTTCACTTTATTCCGCATCAGTTTCCTCCTCCTGTTGTAGAGTTTGTTTATGGCAGTGGACCGCCAGATTGGCTTCCTTTTTTTTGGATGAGAGCGTCTTGGCTCTTCTGGGTATGGCGAGAGCCATGCATTTGTGTATGTTTGTACAGTGCATTGGTGTATGATTCGATGGTCATGCAACTATTCTCCATTTGCATGGGTGCTGTGAAGTTAGCCACCTCTGTTTTTAGGAACCCAAAGTTAGCTTTGGAGAAGTTTTTCATAGTAATTACCTTTGTGGTGGGGGGGGGGGGTGGATTTCCAAGGTGATTAGTTTGTGGTTGGATCTAACCAGGGAGGAATTGATTACTGGTGTACAGCAACGGTCACCCATGTTAGTAATGACCAGGTCAAGGATGTTGTTACCTCTAGTGGGAGTAAGAACAAGCTGGTCCAGGGCATTAGAATTAATGAATTCCAGGAAACGTTGGGCAAGTGTATTGGTACACGAGTAGTTTTCCCAGTTAATGGAGGGGTAGTTGAAGTTACCCAGTATGAGTGTGTTAGGTTGGACCCTAATATTCCCCAGGGTGCTTAGGAATGTGGAGTGATTGTCTTGGGACATGGTTGGGGACCTATAACAGGCTACATGTTCTTGTATAACACATTCTTCTATGTCTTCTGTATAACTTCATTTTTATTTTCTTGCACATTCATTTCACATTCTAGCCATGAATGATCAGTATTGCCAGATTCTTTACACTTTAAATTAATTTTTTTTGCATTATGCCATTTTATCAAATAAATAACCTCTTTTTTATCACATTCGTTGATTAAATTATCATTCTTTTCACAAAAAATAACAAGTCTTTGGTTAACCCTTGTACTTCACAAAACCCCTATTACCATGAACATTGTCTTTGGCTAACCTCAGTGTTTCATAAAACCCCTGTTACCATGAACATTAATAATACTAGGTACATGCATAACATTATCATTTTCCATTTTCAGTATTACTCCCCATTCCCATCCCCCAGTCCATAGTCCTCTTTCATCATATTTGTTTGTAGTGTCCATTACTTCTTTACATATAGTTAACAAATGTTCTTTGGCTTCAACTTCTGTTCTAGACTGGGTCATTATTCTTTTTTTTGTTTGTTTGTTTATCTGTAAAAAGCTTGCACCACATATTCTGACCATGGATAAATATTTTTCTTTTGTTCATATGCACCCAGAAAGTTTTCCTTGGCCTGACCATACTTGAAATATCAAGTCAGAAAAAGTCACTTTACTAATTAAAATAAATGCTATTACCTCTGTTGCTTTGACACCCAGAGGTGTTATGACAGAGTCCCAAACCTCATACCTGTCTAAACATTCTTCTTTTTTACTGTTCACGTGTACGGTATATTTCTTCTTTCTTCTTTGTTCCTTCTCCAAATGTTTGTGCATACATTTTTGTTTCAGGAACTTTTTCTGGCACAGTCTTTTCTTCTCCTTTTTCTTCTATTTTTTCCATTATGTCACTCCAAGAAATTGCTGCTCCATTTTCATGCTTACATTGATTTTTTTATTTATTTTTTTACATTTGTTGACCGGGCTGGTCCAACTGGATATATGTCCATTTTCAGTAGAGGCCTGGGGAGAAAAGCTCCACAAAAAACGCACTATCAATTATACTATGTGACATTTACAAATGCATCTACATTTACAGATATTTTGCCATTCATTACATTTTGTTGCATTTCTGTTAACAGAATCATGGTACATTTCAGCTATGGTTAGCCATGCAAATATTTGACTAGTAACATTTTACATATAGAACACTCTCTTTGTAGTCAACAGAAAAGTAACAGGCTTAACAGGTATGTTGATTAGTACCCTGGGAAAATTGAGGTAGTTAGTCAAGGTTAGAACAAGGGCATAACCACTGTGATTTAAGGTATGATTTCAATTTGCTTGTAAATAGTGTTGCTGAGGAAAGGGAGGTTAGGTCTCTGCAAGGCCTGAGGCAGATAGCTAGGGAGATGCCTGATTCTCAAGGAAAGGGGGAATCTGTATACTGGGACAGAGAGTTACTGTACAGAGAGTGGACCCCTGAGGGAGGGCTAGAAGTTGAGAGAGTACAGCAGTTAGTAGTGCCTAGAGTCTACCGTCTGGTGCTTCTAGCCATAGCCCATGATATTCCCTTTGCAGGTCATATGGGCACAAAATGTAAAAAGAGGTGTATTATACAGAACTTCTATTGGCCTGGAATTTCCAGAGATGTAACAGGGTACTGCAGGACCTGTGAGCAGTGCCAAAAGGTAGGCAAGGCAGGAGACAAGGCGAGAGCTCCTTTGATGCCTTTGCCTGTGATTGAGGAGCCATTTCGGAGGGTAGCTATGGATATTGTGGGTCCTCTGAGTACCCCAAGTTTCACAGGGAAAAAGTATATCCTAGTGGAAGTGGACTATGCTACTCGATACCCTGAGGCAGTCGCTTTGTCCTCCATTGAGGCAGAGAAGGTGGCAAATGCTTTGTTAGAGATTTTCAGCAGGGTAGGTTTCCCAAATGAAGTACTGACAGACAGAGGTGCCAATTTCATGTCAAACCTGCTGGCTTGTGTGTGGAAGTCCTGTGGGGGTGAAGCACATGAAGACCACCCCCAGACTAATGGTCTTGTTGAGAGGTTAAACTCTACAATCAAGTCCATGCTATGGGCATTTGCAGATCAGTTTAAGAGTGAGTGGGGCAGATATTTGCCCCGTCTGTTGTTTACTTACAGAGAGATTCCCCAGGAATCCACAGGTTTTTTCACCCTTTGAGTTGCTGTATGGGCATAGGGTGAGAGGACCTCTAGATTTAATTTGCGATGAGTGGGAAGTTGAGTGCGAGTCTCACAAGGAGTTTGTTGTGGTGTACATCCTAAACCTCAGGACAAGGCTCAGGGAACTCATGGGCTTGGTCCAGGAGAACCTGGCAGAAGCCCAACAACAGAAAAAGGTGTGATATGACAGGAATACTCGAGCTAGAGTGTATGCGGTGGGGCAGCAGGTAATGGTTCTCATTCCTGTCAGATACAACAAGCTGCAAACAGCTTCAGGGGGACCCTACAAGGTGGTAAGAAAGGTAAGTGATGTTAATTGCATGGTGGAACTGCTAGGCAGACTGCAGGGGCACAAATTGTGCCATGTTAACATGATGAAACCTTACCATGATAGGGAGGCCCTTGTGCGGAGCATTTGCAGAGGATTGCAGGAGGAGTCTGAGGGAGATCTGGGGACTGATCTCCTCAGTGAGGCTCGGGCTGACACCTCAGTGGAAGGGGTAGCAATATCCCAGCAGCTATCTCCTACCCTGGTTTGAGAAATCCGAGCAGTGTTGCAGGAATTTGGGGATATGTTCACTGGGAAACCAGGGTGCACCCACCTGGGGCAGCATCAAGTGGATGTAGGACCCCAAAGGCCTATTAGGCAGGCCCATTATAGAGTGCATGAGAAAGTCAAACAGACTCTCAGGGAGGAGGTACAGGAGATGTTGGAACTAGGGGTGATTCAAGAGTCCAACAGTCCCTGGGCCTCCCCAGTGGTGCTGGTGCCAAAGAAGGATGGCAGCACCAGGTTCTGTGTGGACTACAGGAAATTAAATAGTTACACAGAGTCAGATGCTTACCCCGTGCCTAGGACAGATGAGGCCCTAGACCAGCTGGGTGGGGCTAAGTATCCTACAACCATTGCTCTTACCAAGGGTTACTGGCAGGTGCCCTTGACTCCCAGTGCTAAAGAGAAGTCGGCCTTTGTGACTCCTGTTGGCTTGTATGAGTTCACAAAGATGCCCTTTGAGATGAAGAATGCCCCAACAACTTTCCAGAGGCTGGTAGATCATATCCTGTCAGGAGCAGGAGTGTTTGCCCTTGCTTACCTAGATGATATTGCTATCTACAGCCATTCCTGGCCAGAACACATTCAGCATGTTAGGGAGGTGCTGGGCAGACTACAGAGAGCAGGGTTGACCATTAAACCAAACAATTGTCAGGTGGATATGTCAGAAGTCTGCTACCTAGGACATAGAGTGGGGAGTGGAAAGATAAGGTCAGAACCTGACAAAGTGGAAGCCATTCAAGCACAGCCTGCACCTGTTACTAAAAAGCAGGTGAGGGCATTTTTAGGGACAGCAGGGTACTGCAGAAAGTTTCTCCCCAGTTATAGTACGATAGCTGCTCCCCTCACAGACCTGACAAGGAATAACAGGCCAGATAAGGTAGTGTGTGGACCCCAGCATGTGAGCGAGCATTACAGAAGCTTAAAGAAGCTTTGGGAGGACCCCCCTGTGTTAGCCAGTCCAGATTGCAGCAAAGAATTTGTTGTGCATGTAGATGCTTCAAACCATGGGGTAGGGGCTGTACTTAGCCAGATTTCTTCAGAGGGCGAAGCGCACCCAGTGGTTTATCTCAGTCGTAGGTTCCAACCCAGGGAGGAATGCTATGCAGCTGTAAAAAAGGAATGTCTAGCCATAGTGTGGTCACTGCAGAAACTTCAGCCTTATCTGTATGGAGGGAAATTCACTGTTATGACAGATCACAACCCCCTAACATGGTTATACAGAGACAGCCAGCAAAATGCCAAGTTGCTAAGATGGAGCCTGGGTTGCAGGCATATATGTCCATGCAGCACCACAGTGGGATTAGCAGTGCCAATGCAGATGGGCTGTCAAGACAGGGAACTGGGTAAGGTATACTCAGATAGGCCTAACTCCCTCAAGCAGAGTTTCTCAAGGGTCACTTGAAAAACTAGCTTGAGTTCTCGGGGGGGGGGGGGGGGGTATGTGAAGACTGGGTGAAGATAGATGAAGGCTGCCAGCCTAGCCAGATAGAATTTTGGAGATAATGCTGTCATCTGTAAATATTAATGGTAAACCACAGGCTTGTTGTCATAAATGGTAAAAATAGTGTTACATGTGGAACTGGAAAAAAAATGTAACAACAGTGCACTCTACTGACCAAGTAAAGCATGTTGTGACCCTTTGATGTTAAAAACTCAGAGCCACTCACTTTGTGGATCCCTAGAAGCAGAAGAAACACGTTTAATTTTTTGTTTCGTTTTTAAGGAAACATCCTAAGAAGGCTCAGATACAGGACGACAGTCAAGAACTGCAACAGGAATATCTTCCCTTGCTAAAAACTGAGGAACTTCCCTAAGCACCTCAGAAAAAAAATCAACCATGGTTCTCTCTGAATGTCTAAGATGGACGCCTGAAAAGCCTCTTCGGATGTCCATGGTTCCTTCTGAAGGTCTAAGATGGACACCTGCAAAGCCTCTTCGGATGTGCTGCAAGCCGGATCCTCACTGGCGTCCAACATAGCTGCAGCAGAGAAATCCAACAAGACAACCAGGCAAGCTTTTGGGTTCGTAACGACCTCGGGAGAAACAACTGGCAGAGGCTGGACAGGGGACGATTCAGGTCATACCTTTTTTGCCTAACAGCTGACCCTCAGGGCAGGAGACTCCTTCCATAGTATCTTTAGCGTGTTGCTTAAGGCACTGGTTCTCAAGATACAAGGAAAGGGAAAAAAGTCTACTGCAAAGAGTTTTTGGAACAAATACCTGACAAATACAGCAAGACACATGGTCATGAGAAGCACCTAGGCAAAAAAGACACTCATTGTGGCAGTCTGTATGAGGAATCTGTTTCCTCCCCTGGCATTTACCTTTCCTGGATGACATTAACCCCAAGGTACACAAAAAAAGAAGAAAAAGAATCCTCAAGTGTGGCATTTATCTTGCAAAAACAGCAAACAGGCATAAGAAGTCACTAGAGAATGAAAATGCATTCAACTGGCAGAAAACGGAAGAAGGTAAACAGACCAGTGGTATAAAACAGACGTTTAGACTAGCGGCAAAGAAATTCTGATTTTGGTAGGCCTGAAAGTCACCTTTATGCTCTACTTTATGCAGGGAGCGCATGGTGACATTTGGTATACCTTTTAAATTCAGGAGTCTTTGGAAGACTGGTCGGACGTTGAGCTTCCAGTGTAAGGAATCCCATATGTTTAAGAATACTACAGCAGTCAATGTAAGTCATCAAGCGATCCAGAAGGTACTTAAGCTTCTGGCTGGGACCTATACATTATCAGTTCATAGTGCTGCCCTTTGGTCTCACCACAGCCCCCAGGGTGTTTAACAAGCGCATGGCAGTAGTAACGGCTCACTTGAAACTGCATGGATTCCGGGTGTTTCCATATGTAGATGACTGTCTCATTTCCTCCCTGACCAGGCATCAACTATTGGAGGCAAGAGACTAAGTTCTCCTGACATGTTCACATCTGGGGATATCCGTAAACTACGAGAAATCCTTTCTAGAGCCCACTCAAAGTTTAAACTTTATAGGAGTAATACTCAGCAGAAAAAAACAATAGCCTCACTCCCCCCTTCAAGAGTAGAAAGAATCAGATAGCAAGTCATGAAAATAATATGCAGCAACAAGATCTCAGTCTGACTTGTTCTTCAGAGTCTTGGGTCCATGGCGGGAAAAATAGCGCTAGTCTCATTGGCCAGATTTCACATGAGAATTCTGCAGTGGCTGCTGTCAGCACAGTGGTCTATCCTTCACCACTCTGTCAGCTCAGATAAGGATCACCAGTATATGCAATAAAGATCTCAGATAAATTAGCTCCAATCACATTCTGCAAGGTCATCCATTTATTCTCTCGCAGCCCAAGGCCACAGTGACCATGGGCACTTACCAGCTATAGTGGGAAGGCATTTTCGGAGAAAAACAGTCCGAGACACTTGGTCCCCTGCAGAGGCCAGCTTGCATATCAGCATCCTAGAGGTGAGAGCAGTGCTTTTAGGGTTGCAGGCTTTCCAGGATACTCTCGACTTGGGGATGATTGCAGTTCAGACAGCATGTCAGTAGTTTGGTAATCAATAAACAAGGGGGAACCAGATCCTACCCCTTGTGTCGAGAAGCTCTCAGTGTGTGGCAGTGGGCAATCTCATCCAACTACTTTCTCATAGCAACACATATTCCCGGAAGTCCAATATGATAGCACACAAATTGGTGGTCCCTCAATCAAAATGTGACTGAAAGGATATTCTGTCAGTAGGGTCAGCCTTGCTGTAATCTTTTCACGTCTCCCCTAAACAACAAGTGCAGAAGCTACTTCACCCTGACCCCCCCCCCCTTGTGAGGAGTCACTGAGGTATGCTGTTCTTCACAATTGTCTCTCTCTCTGGTCGTCATGTCTTCCCCCAACTCCATTAATCCCAAAATTTCTGAAAAAAGCAGCCAGGCTGAAGAGTAAAGCAATCCTCATTGCCCTGTATTGGCCTCAACAGATTTGGTTCCCCTTCTTTGGACTCACCAACTTCATCAGCTGTGGATTGTGGATCCATCTTCAGACCCCCGTCTCACCCAATGGGTACAATTCACTGAGATATACCCAATCTCAGGCTGACTGCTTGTTTTCTCTAATTCCATTAATAGCCAATATGCTCTCCTCTCCAGTTCAACACTTGCTGTTGTCTTCTAATAAACCATCTGTACGTAAGCTATACTCCAGTAAATGGAAAAGAGTCATTCACTGGGTACTGCAGAATAACAGTGATCCCATCTCCGCTCCTATTCATAATATTCTTGATTCTTTAGCCCAGCTTTTCAAAGAAGGGTGGTCGTCTTTAGCTATCAGTCTAATTAGCAGCAAGATCCAATTTTCACACTGGTTTCCAAGGTTTTTCAGTTGCTTCAAATAAACTCTACAAAGCCTTTCTGAGAGGAACTCTTCTTTTAAAACCCCCTTATAAAGACCCTACTCCCCCTTAGGACCTAAATTTCATGCTGCAGACTGTTATACACCCCCTTTCGAACCAGCAGCTAAGCGCGATCACAACTTCCTTTCTTGGAAGACTTTTCTTGGTAACATAACTTCTGCAAGAATTTCTTGGTAACACAACTTCTGCAAGAAGAATTTCTGGGATTCGAGCCTTATTTTCCCAACTACCATGTTTGATTTTTCACAAAGACGGACCGTCTCTGCATACTAACACATCTTTTTTTTTTTTTTTTACCAAAGATGGTATCAGGGACAAATATCAATCAGTACATCAATTTACCTGTATTTTTTCCAAAATCTGAAAATAAAGGTGAATACTTGTTATGTTTATTAGAGGTTCACAACCAGTTTCAATTTTACCTTCAAGATATCAGGAAATCTGACCAATTATTTTCCTTCTCGGGTATTAAATTGGACAAACCAGTAACCAAAGTAACCTTGCCCAGATGGCGTGCCAGTTGTGTTTCTTTAATTTATAATCAATTGGGCATTGCCTTACTGAAACCTTTGCGAGTCCATTCAGCTAGAGCAATGGCAATTTCATCTGTCTTCCAGTCTAGAGCGTCTATGGATGACATTTTTGCAGCAGCAACTTGGGCTGCTCTGCATACTTTTGTTATGCATTACAAATTGGATATGGTCTCCAGGGATAGAGCATCATTCGGTTCAGTGGTGCTGAGGAACATCCTTCCTGGAGTCCACAAAGGATCTAAGGTACCTGGGGACTTTGTCCCATAGGGTGGGGATAGAATGAAAATTGACATCATCCGATAAAGAAGTTATTTACTTATCATAAAGTTCCGTCTGTGTTGTCAGTTTTCATTCTTCCTCAGCTCCCCACCCACCAGCCCCCTACCTTTGAACTCCTAGAAGAGTGAGTGTTCTTATGTTGACACTTCCCTTGTACTGAGCTCCAGATATAGTCGCTCTTGAGCCTTCTGAAATGTTCTTTTACTTCTATTAGCAAACAAGGTCTGAGCTATTTAGGAAGGGTGCATTATGGGTAAGGGAGAAGCTCAAGAGTTTTTTGATTACCACAAGCTATTTTAACAGCCGAGTCGGGTCTGAGGGATCAGAGCTAAACCCATAGGTTGAGGAAGAATGAAAATGGATAACACAGATGGAACGTTATGGTGAGTGCTTAAACTTCTTTTTAGTGACTGATCAAGCCACAGTTTTAGGTATTTAAAGGTGGAGATTATCTCTATGGAATGGTTGTGTAGATCAAAGATACTTAAACAGTCAGGTGCTTGTTGAATTTTCTATGGAGGTCCAAAAAGCATGCCTTTGGTCTTGGTGAAGTTAAGAAGCAGTTTATGGTTTATGAACCATCTGTGGAGCTCATGTAAGTCTTACTGGAGCTGGCATTGAATGTTGATATGAGAATGACCTGACTGGTAAATGACCATGTCATCAACATAGAGAATAAGCGGGAGATGGTGGAGGTCACAAGGAAGTTTGTTAATGAATATGAAAAAGGGGGGGGTAAGAATGGATCCTTATGGCACACCTTTGGTAATAGGTACAGATTCTGATTGGGAGGATCCTATTTTAACTCTGAAGTGTCTGTCAGTGAGGATGTTTTTATTCAAGTGAGCAGCTTTCTGGACTGATAACAGTTTCAGTTAGTTTGTTTTGGAGAAGTTAGTGGTCAATAAGGTCAAATTCAGAAGGATGTCATTGGTTAAGAACCAAAGTGCTGTCATAGTACTTTTCCAGGCCGGAATCTATGTTGTTTGGAGGAGAAAACTATCTTTTAAAGAAGTTTGCCCGGAATTGGAAGGATGGATGTTGGACAGAAGTGAGAAGTATCTTTTGAGTTGGTTTGCTTTGGAAGGGGTTTAATTAGAGCATTTCACAAATCTGTGGCACAATGATTTGTATGAGACATAGATTATACGTGTGAATGAGAGGAAAACATAGATGCTGTCTGCAGTGATATATTGTTTAGGAATTTATCATCAGATCCAGGAGGAATGTCAGTGGAAATATTTTCAAGTAGAACAGAGATGTCTTTGGGTTGTATGCATTTGAAGTGGAAGAGGGGATTGAATGGAGGTGGGCGATAAAGCATGATCTGTGGGAGTTGTGGAGTTTATTGATGGGAGATTGCTAAATTCTTTAAGGAAATCTTCTGGCGAAACATTTGCTATACCACATTAAATGGTGTTTTTATACAGGGGTAGCTTGAGTAAGTTTTCTTCTGGTAAGTAGGTTAACCTCTTTCCAAAAGTGTTTGGGGTAATGTAAGGAAGTAATCTGTTTGTTTGCAGATTTCTGTTGTGCTTTCTGATGGACTTATTGGCTAGGTTATGCAAGACTATAAAGGAGGTGCGGTTGTCAGTTGTGGGGATCAGTTTCCATTTTTAATATGCTTCATCCTGAAGAGTTAAAAGATTTGAGTTCAGTGGATAGCTATTCAGTTTTGGTGGGTTTATAAAGCCTTTGGATAGGTGGGAAAAATTTGTCTTGCAGCTCAAGTAGAAAGTTGGTTAGGCTTACTGATGCTGTGTTAGGGTCATGTAAGAAGAGTATATGGTTTCAGTTGTGGGCTGTGAAAAAGGTTCTGAGTTTGTTTATATTTGTGCTACTATGGTTTTTGAAGGCTATTAATATTGGTGGTAGTTTTATAAGATGATTGACAACTATAAAGGTGATTGGGCAGTGATCACTTAGTGATGGTGACAGAATGTTTATGTTGGAGATAGTTTGGGATGTTTGTAATAATCGGCTCAAGTGTGGAGTGTTTGGGGGACCTGAAGTTAGATCTTGTTGGTTCTTTTGTGAGTTGAAGGATCTAGGTCAGCTAGGAAACTACCCATGTCAGATGAAAGAGGCCCAAGGTAATTAAGAGTGAAGTCATGAAGAATGGTTGTTGTTATTTTGGGGGCAGTTGTTAAGGATGTTAGTGATGAATGGTTTGAATTCATCTAGGGAAGCAGGGGTAGTAGATGGTCTGTAGTGATCAGTAGAGCTTTGCCTTTGAGAACTGGGAATTTTAGGAAAATTCATTTAGGTTTGGAATCTGATGAGGACTTTCCTTGGGCAGTGACTTTTGGGTGTAGGTTAATTTTGTACAAAATTAGAGAGCTTCCACCTGATTATTCACCTGGTCTGGCATCATTAACATACTTGTAGGAGGTCAGAAATTGTTGGAAGTTTGGGAAGTCTTTTTTGACTCTACTCAGGATTCCGTAACTGCTAGAATGTCTGAGCTGTGCTGGGAAATAAAAGCTCTTGTGTGGTCTAACTTGTTTCTGATACTATGTGCATTGAGGAGAGCAGAGGCTAGTGTAGGAAGGGAGTAGTTCTGATGTTTCGGAAAGGGAGTTGTTGGACCTGTGTTAGGTTCGATGTTACTCTTAAGAAAGAGTATAATGATTATGGAGGATAGTCTGAATGAGGTCTTTGGTATTTTTAGGGAGAGAGAAAAAAATGTTTTTGACTCTTGGTAATCATATAGAAGAATGATATAGAAAATGTCTTCAGCTGAAAGCTGCTCATTACATATTTCACACAGGTGAATGCCCTTCCCTGCATACCCTTCTGCAATGGTACAGCCATAGCGGACCACTCTGCTTTAAAGATAAATTCCTGGCTCGACAATCTAAATCCCAGAATTCTTCAGGGGAAGCTCTCTAGTCCAAGATACAGAATATCATACCCAGCTGACTGGGGAAATGGACAGTAAACTTAGAATTATGAAAAACATCTATACTTATAAATGCTAGATTGCGTTCGTGCTCTATCCCAGCTGGCTAACTACTATCCTGTCCACACTTTCTGCTTTACAGATTTGTCTGTCCTCCTTCCCATCACATATAAGTAATCTACTCTAACTACATCTTCCCTTGTTTTTAAACTTTCAAGTTCACTTTCTCCACTCATTGTTGTCAGTTGGAAATGGTTGAGAATATTTACCAGTGGGATTTGTTGTTTGAATCAGAAATTCCGTTTCCTTATTGTTATAGTCAGTTTTACTTTTGAATGGAAGAGGATAAACCTGCTTGGTTTTGTACTCCTTTCTGTCTCTATTTTGCCTTTCTTACTTTTTTAAATCTGCTCACACTTGTAGTGAACATGTGAGAAAACATCACAGTATTTGTTTGTGCTAGTAGGAAAAAGTAAGTCATTGGTGATTGGTTGAGTTTAATTTCCTCAACATAAAATTCAGGTTTTCCTTCATTGTTTTGTATCATAGCGCTTATAAAATATTTTCCAAAATTGCAAACAAAATAGTAAGCTCTGAGTGAAATTCAGAACCTTCAGTAACATTACTGGGTTATTTCTACACTGGTAAACCCCTGGAACTCTTCTGTTACTGATACCATTATAAATATGTAAAGAATGATATTTAAGTAAAACTTTTTCTAGCTTACCCACTTGCTCTATAAAGCTGTTACTTGTAGCTGGAACAACAATTGAAAATATGATTTATTTTATTCATCCAAATATTTAAATCCAGTTTTTTGTCTTGCATGGTTTCTGTTGGGACTTGTTTGTAGAACCAGAATGGAATGTGTCTCAGGCTGTTGTAAGGCAGTAATATTTAACTACTCTGTTTGACTTGTTGGAGGGCCAACTGCTATTGTTGCCTGTGAAGGGGGACATCATTCGTTGTTCCTTTAGGAAACCTTTAACTGGTTGCAGGGAATGGTAGCTTGTGTATTACCATCAACATCATTTTGTTCTGTTTGGATTTTTGAGGCCACCTTTTTAGTAAGTAATTGGAACAATCCTTGTTAAATCTCCTACTAATGATCCCAAATAAATGGACTCCAAATGGTTTCCTTTTTGATACATAGACAAATCCAGAGATGGCATTATCTCTGCTGAATAAACCAAGAACAAAAATAAAAAAGCCAAGATGAAAACATAGCAACTAATAACAACCAGATAAACAATGTGTCCAAACACTCAGAGAAATAAAGTAAAATCCTTTCATGAAATCTGTGTAATAGAGACATAGGTGCCAGACCAGGAGTAAATCTCTGATTCACCATCCATTGTTCCAAGATATACTTGAATTGGGTTAGAGAAGAACTCTGCTTCACATGGATGAGAAGCCTGTTCCAGAAAAGGGGTTAATCCCTGAGACACATACCTTTTCCTCTAAAATGTCTTGTTTATGTTGCATATAAGGTTTAGGTCCATAGATTGGGTCATTCTGATGCTATATGTTTTGCAGATGTGCAACAGGGTCCATCTGAGCAGGATCAGAGGATGCTTTGTAGGCCCGAAATAGTGCGCTTCTCAGCAGTCAGGAGGAGGCCAAGTACAGTGTTAAGGTTTTGAAGCGGTCCGCTTAGGACATGTTGTTTATGCCATTTTTCATTTTGTATGAAACCTGTTGGGATGCTCCAGTTGTTGCATATGCCTGATCAGGTACATACCAAGGGGGGCATTGTACTCAGTGATTGGTCTTAAGGCGGAGTACAGTGGAACAATGGCATCCTTGGACATAGATACCATATCCTTGCTAATAAGTTGCACAACATAGCGTAATCTCCTTACTACTGTAGACACATGAGGGTCAAAAGCCAAGTTACTGTCTACATGTGTTCCCATCTTATCAATTTGAAAGTTTACAGGGGCAACCATCTTCCTAAAGGATACCATTGTGCATTTCTTAGCATTGAGTTTTAGGTAATACCTCTAGCATCAGTTATTGGACTGTGTTAGGCCTTCTTGAAGGTTATTTGTGTCTTTGGGGGGATTCTGTGATTCTGCGCAGTTTGCAATTGTCTGCAAGCTAGGTCAGCCAGAGGCCCTTCATGTTGGCCTTGGCTTCAGAGAGGTAGATACCAAAAGAGACTGGCCTCACTGAACCTTGAGGAACTCCGCTGATGACTGACCTTTTTTGTGGAGGTAGACTCCTCAGTTCCACTTCTTGGATCCTGTGTTTGCACCAGCTGGCTATCCATCTGGTGACATAGGTGTTCATTCCTAATTTTGTCTGTTAGTCAACAGTGCCCGAGTGGGGTAATTGTCAAATGCTTTGGTCAGGTCAAGGTAAGGCAGTATGTGCTATTTTACCCTTGACCATTGCTTTGTTGACCTTTTTGAAGAAATCCACCAGGTTCAGTAGCCATGACATTCCCTTGACAAAACCAACCCAGAGTGGATCCAGTGTCTTACGGTTTCCTTTGTCATTGTTTATCATTTCCCAGATTTTTCCATGGCTTTGCATATGAGACTAGTCAGACTTGTGGATCTGTGGTTACCCAGATCAGTAGTTGGCCTACCCTTCTGCAGAGGAACGATAGTTGCAGTTCCTCATTCACCTGGTGCAAAACCTGTCTGGAGGCTACAGTTAAATAGTTATTCTAGTCCTGATAGGTTGCTTTTCATGATGTTAAGTAGGCATCCTGAGATATTATTGTGGCCCATCTATGCAGTGTTCTTGGTCTTGGAGAGTGCTTTGAGGACCTATTCCCTAGTGATAATTGGGAGACTTATGGTTGAGGGTATTTCCTGATGGGTGTCTTCTTGGGGGAGAGGGGATAAAGGACTAAATCTGTCAGTCAGAAGATTTGCTGCATATTCTAGCTCTGTTTAGGTGTCATTTACAATTAGTTTGGCACATTGTGTATTGCCTTTGAGTTTGCAGATATAGCTGAAGAATGACTTGTAATTGTCCTTTGCCTGGAGGCTATTTTTACATCAAATTTGACTTTCGTAGACTTGATTTTCCACCCTAGTTGCTTGTTTACATTGATGAGGGAACTTTTATATTGCTGCACATTGCACTTCCTAATTTTTGCCATACCTTTCTTCCCTTTGTTATACACCGCACTGATGTTGTGAAGTCTGCCAAGTTGGATTGTTTTTTAAGTTTGTCCTGTGCTTATTCTGGGTAGGTACATCTGTCTCAATGCAGCCATTAACATGATTGTATAACGTTTTCCTAAACAATTCCACATAACTAGCAGTGTTCTCACAGTTTCTGGGGCTTGAACATTTGCTAGGATGTTACTTATTACTAGGAAGTTTGCCTTAGAATGCTTCTCAAAAGTTCCAGGATAAGCTGGGGTCCGGGGTTTTATTTTTATTTCAAAGTAGGCAGCTTTTTGATCTGACCTGACCAGTGAGGACATTACAGTGGGTGAGGGTGTGGTGCAGTGTTCTTCCATGTTTGTGAGGTCCAGGTCAATGACTGATAGCACCACTAATGGGTCTACAGACTAGGTGGTTCAGAGTGTTTGTGTTTATAAGGTCCATGAATCTCTGGGCCTGCATTTTTGAGGTTGTGTGATTTCCAGTATATTGTGGGGTAGTTAGTCACTCATGAATATGATGTTGGTTGAATGGAGAATGTCTGCAGTACATTTAAGTATGTGTTATGGGTTTTCTGAGTCACAGAGAATGACCAAAAGCTTGCAAGGATATGGTATGGGACTTTGCCTGTGGTAATTTGTATGTGGAGAAGCTCAAGTGCATCATACTGTTTGACCAGCCTTGAGCTGTGTTTGTTTTTGATGCAAACTGAGACACCACCATTTGCTCCTTTTTATGCAGTAGGTGGTCTAAATGTGTGGAAATCATTATAGACCCGCACTGCCGGAGTGTTCTGTGCAGCTTATATAGCATGTCTAAGTAATTGCACAGACTCCTACATTTGCAAGTGTGAGGAGAGCTTTCAGGGAGTGGGGTTTCTTGTTTTAACTCCTGATATTTAACAGTAGCACCTTTAGATTTTCTTTGGTTGGTTTTGCTATATCAAGGGGTTTATCAGGTTAGCAGTACCTAAAAAGGCACTGTGGGGCTGGACAAAGTTTTAGCCAATATTCAGAAGCCTAGATGTGGGCAGGTGCAGACCATCCCTGGCAAAAGAGCCTGGCCTGTCACCCATATCTTCCCAGGCTGTTAAATACTGTACCCCCTTCAAATGACACCATACTTTAAGTCAATTATCTTCTGTTCATGTTGTGGCATCATCCTCGGAGAAGGTAGAATGCTGCTCAAGGCTAGGCTCATACTCTGGTGTTTGAAAAATAGTGGCATTCTGCTAAAGATGTTTTGCACTTTCTGAATTCAGGAGAATTATATGCATCTCTGACACCTGGAGATAATGAGTACCAGAACTCCATCATTTCATTTGACCTCACACTCTCAGAAGAAAAATCTTTTTTGGCATCCCTGCATATTGACACTGACAGGGCAGGCATCATACCTGGATGTTTTGACAGAAGATCATGGGGTGACCAGATGCCTTACTTTTGTCATAGTGACCAGCCAGGTATATACCCAGACACTAGGAAGCATACTATCAGTGTGTGACATCCCACAAAACTTTGCATGCACTGCCTCCTCTGTCGTTTGTAGACACATTAGGCATATAGACATGGGCAAGTCGCAGTCACAGGTAAGTGTTTCTTACTTTGCTGTGGTACAGCAGTTGTCAGCATGCACACCACAGGGCATTAGGCACATGGAATGAACATCATCACATGGTAAGTTTACCAGTGGCGACTCATGATATCGGACTGCAGCCCCCCACCTGTGAACCAAAATGGTAAACTCCTGAACTGCACGCAAGCATGCTTAGAAAGTTGAATCCGGACTGCTGTCTTACCAGTCCGGATTGAGGAAGAAGTCAGCAGTCTGCAGATGCCCCGGAAGTCTATGCGGTGCTAACTGCATAGACTGGAAGGGGATCGGACTGCAGGGTCTGCAGTCAGTCTCAGAATGAGACCGGGAACAGAAAAAAAAGCCCGGAAACTGGAATTGTGCATTCCAGTGGGTGCTGCTAGAAGCGCGGAGGATACTCTGCTAGCAGACAAGATAAACTGTGCATTCCAGCTTGCTAGTAGGATTATTTAGAAATGGGAGGAGTGTTTGTGGTAGTAGGATTATTTAGAAAAGGGGAGAATTTTACTTGTGCATTCCAGTGTGCTAGTTGGATTATTTAGAAACGGGGAGGTGTGTGTGTGTGTGTGTGTGTGTGTGTGTGTGTGTGTGTGTGTGTGTGTGTGTGTGTGTGTGTGTGTGTGTGTGTGTAAGCATTTAATCTAAACACATTTTGATCAAGTTATTCCCCTATCAGCACTTTCATTTTAACTCCTTACTCCCTTGTAATTATTGAGGTGACAGAGTCATACAGTCAAGGATCCACACATGCAGTCATTAAAACTAGAGATGCTTTCCTTTTCCTTCCTATGCGATTTCTTCAAATTCTTCAAAGGACTTTATCTGTAGATGGAAGGTGTGGTACTACTAAGACCAGTAACTGGCTAAGACCTTCCAGTTTGAGATGTACATTTCTGTTTTTTTGGGGTTTTTGTTAAGTTATTCAAGTTTGTGATGCACAGTTTTTTTAAGTTACACCTTCAGTGTGTCATACATTTTTTTCTTTTTAACCACAACTATAATCTGAGCTGAAGTACATGATTAGGGAGCTGAGGATCAAACATTAAAACAGTGTTCAATAAAATGAGTTACAAAACTAGCGATCAGAAATCATTGCCTTACTATCGGCAACACTGGTCCTTAGTGGGAAATTTCTGTGCTGATGCTGAAGAGTTTTAACAGGTATTCTTGGCAGTAAGGATATAGAAAACCATACCACATTCCCAAACATAAGTTAAAAGTGGCCAATATTACACTTAACATGTGCCCGCATCCCAGTTAGAACTACAGGATGGAAGTGAGTAATGCCAAGAATCCCTTCTTTTGAATCCTTTTTTTTAAAGGCATAAAAACTCTTTTTCATGTTACCTTAACTTGAGTTTTCAACAAAACTAGAAGCAAGAGTTTATCATTTGAAAACTGAAGCTGTCAGATGCTCAAACACCTATATAAATTTGGACGTGGAACCTTCAAACTTCAGTGAAAGAATTGTCTCTTCCCTTTCTAATCTGTACACTTCAACAGCATATCCTGGAAGTGTGTAAATAGCATGGAGGCTTATGTTTTTCGACAGAAATCCAGAGAAAAGCAGCTTCTTATACAGTTTCCTCTCTATCCCACCATAACCTAACAATCCACCTTAAAAAGAGGATGTGTCTTATGGTTCTGATCCTGCTTGCTTTCTTTCTGTCTTTCTTTTTTTTCTTTTTGTACTATGTGTTTATAATCCAGTTCAGATGCGCAAGGACTAAAATTCCTGATCTACTTCAAGCCAGAGCAGTATTTAACTTTAGAAGTCAAAAGCTATAAGGGCAGCATTATCAGACTAATGGTAAGATAAATAAATGTAAATGATTATGATCTAGTCTCGGAAATAATTATAAAAGATTATGATCTAGTCTCTGAAAAAATATGAAGGAATATGTTCCAGTCTCCTGAAATAATTATAAAGAATTATGATCCAATCTCTGAAATAAATATGATGGATTATGATTCAGTTGCTGAAATAATTAAAAAGGATTGTAATCTAGTCTCTGAAATAATTATAAAGGATTATGATCTAGTCTCTAGCCATAATTAGTGTATTATATGTTCAAGAGATGCATGTCAAGAAATTCACCTTGGGAGAAAAGCTGGTGAGGTACATTTTGACTCCCTATTGAGAACACCTCACGACAGGGGTTATGTTCAAAGAGAGATATGGACATAATTAATTGTAGTGAGTGTAACTTTACCTGCTCTCATAAACATTAAAAGAAAAAAGTGTAGCAGTGCTAAGTGCTTTACAACTTGGAAAGATGTTATCCGTGTACAATTGCTACACAGAGAGCAGCCACCAAGGAGGAGTAGTGGGAAGGCTGCAAACTCTTCATTCAGAGTATTAAATACTTCATTCAGGCTTAAAAAAATCTGATTTAAATGTTTACAGGCTTCCTGCTGCTCTTCCACTGTGGCATCAAAGTGCTAATAATGCTCCAGCAAAAGATTAGTACTTAGCAGAAGTGCACCTTTCTGCCTTCAGAAAGGTGTGTAATAAGCCTCTCTTTCCGTGCTTTCAGAGTGAAATTGTACCACTACATGCACTGAAAATAATAATTAATTGTTCAGCTAAGTACTCAGACTAACACTATAAGAACTATGATTAAAGTGCATTCAAGTTATCCTGCAGCCATTTTCCAGCCTTGTTATGGTCTTGTTAGGATAATGTAACACAAAACAGGTCCTCCTGCACGGAAGCAATTGCCCGGCTCAAAGTAGACACAATTGGTAAAAAAAGAAGCAGAGCCAGCAAAACAGTGACAATAGATATATTAAATCATATTGATGTTATAACATCTTGAACAGCAAAACAAACCGGTTTCGGCCAGAAATAAACACAGCCTTCGTCAGTGTGCAAATGATAACAATTCAAAGCTGTTTAAATACAGTAAGCTGACAATGTATTGGCTGATAACTAAAGATGCTCATTAAGACCAGGTGGGAACAACCCACCCAGTTTGATAATCCACTTCTTCTCTTTGGCATTAAGAATGGAATGCCAGCCAGTTTTGTTAGTACGATTACCAAACACCATATCAATAATAATGAACCTAAATTTAGCTGAGGAATGTGCCAAATGATGCTTGTAGAGGGCATTATGTAATCTCTTTTGTTTGATGTTGCTAATATGTTCTGATATACGTATTTTGAGGGGTCGTGATGTTTGGCCCACATAAAAAGAGCCACAACTGCATGTAGCCAGATAAATGATCCAATCACTACTACAATTAGAAAAAAAGGTAAGATCAAACACAGTAGGGCAATTCCTGCTTGTAAAGTGGATTTATCAACATACTGACAATTCGTACAATGACCACATGGGAAACAACCTCGTAAGGGTTCCCCTGATAATGTTGTTTGTGTAAGAAAGTTAGACCTGGAATCACGATGTTTGTAGTGATTAAAGAAAGCACTTAGATTTTTCCCTTTCCTATAGGAGAAGAGACAATGTTCTGGAATGATATTGATGAGATCCGGATCACATTGGAGAATATTCCAGTGTCTATGTACACTATGAACAAGACAATCAGAATTCCTGGCATATGTTGTCATGAATCTAAGTGGTTGAGTTAGATCCTTGGTCTGCTCTTTATATACAAGTAAATCAGATCTGGGCATGTTGTGAACCTGATGACTGGCAGCTAAAATAGTGCCCAGTTTGTAACCCCTATCCTTAAACCTGTTGGTCAGGTCTATTTTATTCCTGCAAAATGTAGCTTCTTCAGAACAGATACGTTTGACCCGAATGAATTGGGACTTTGGAATATTACGTGTCACATGGGGGGGGGGTGAAAACTGGATGCATGTAGAATAGAATTGTATTGTGGGAATTTCCTGTACACCTCTGTACCAAGTGTATGGTCGGGTAACCTGTTGATAAGTACATCCAAAAATGTAATAGTATCAATATCATGGTGTGCAGTGAAATGTAATCCCCAATCATTATTGTTCAAATATGAAATGAAATCCATCAGCCCAGATGCATCCCCTGTCCATACCATCCATACGTCATCCAGGTAACGTCTCCATATGTCAGTGTAAGGCAAAAATAAGTTGGTCTGTGTATCATAAATAATATAATTCCCTACATATGCCATAAAGAGATCTGCATAAATGGGGGCAAAAGATGCCCCCTTGCAGTTCCCTTGGTTTGCCAATAACATTGATCCTTATAATAGAAGACGTTACTGGTCAAGACGCATTGTGCCATATCCACCAGGAAGGAATTGAAGTCCAAACTATACAAGTTGGAAACCTCAAGCCAATAAGCTAATGCATCCAATCCTGCTTGGTGTGGTATATTGGTATATAGGGCACTAACATCCAATGTGCATAATAACCATTCGGGATCCAATTGTGTGTCTGAAACAATTTGCAGAAAATGTGTGGTATCCTGTAGACGAGAACGGATTAAGGGTAACAAAGGCCTGAGGTATTTGGTCAGAAACAGAGACAGGGGCTCAGTAATATACCCCCTACCAGACACAATAGGCCTCCCTGGTGGATGTACTGGATCCTTATGAATCTTTGGTAAGAAATAAATATATTGGATGGTAGGATCCTTCACCAGAAGCTGATTCATAATATCATCAGTAATGATGGCTCTGTCCCTGGCATGTATTAAAAATTGTTCTATCTGTTCACTGAATCTGAATGTGGGATCCATGGGCATATATGAATAATATCTTTCATCCAAAAGTTGTGTCTTAGCCTCTTTATCATAATCCACCCAGTTTAATACCACAACCGCTCCACCCTTGTCCGCAGAAATGATGACAATATGCTTGTGTTGTAATTCCAGAATAGCTTCCTTCTCCACAGCAGTAATGTTGTTATGTCTAAAGGGAAGATCAGAAGTAGAAAAATGTAGATCTTTGAGAACGCTATTCTGGAATTGATAGACCAAAGGGTGCATAGGTGGTGAAAAACTGGACTTGTGATATATAAACTTATCCGGATCCACCTCGGAAGCAGAGTCACCAAAAAACAATTTTAAATTCAACAGCCTACAAAAGCTGATAACATCTTGGGCAAATACATCCTCAGACACTACAAAACCGGGTATAAATGTTAGACCTTTATTCAAAATGTTGATTTGTATTGGAGATAGTTCAAAATTAGACAAATTCAAAACATTTGTATGAAAAAGTGTTTATTTCGCCAGAGCCATATTCAGCAATCCCTGAATGTTGTGTAATTCTTTTGTGTTTACGCCCACCCCGCTTGTATCTAGTCCTAAAGGGACAGAACTCTGGACCCTCTTAGGTGTGGGTGACCCTGATGCTGCCAGGGATTCATTGTCAGTACATGATACAGTTTTTCACCACCTATGCACCCTTTGGTCTATCAATTCCAGAATAGCGTTCTCAGATCTACATTTTTCTACTTCTGATCTTCCCTTTAGACATAACAACATTACTGCTGTGGAGAAGGAAACTATTCTGGAATTACAACACAACAAGCATATTGTCATCATTTCTGCGGACAAGGGTGGAGCGGTTGTGGTATTAAACTGGATGGATTATGATAAAGAGGCTAAGACACAACTTTTGGATGAAAGATATTATTCATATATGCCCATGGATCCCACATTCAGATTCAGTGAACAGATAGAACAATTTTTAATACATGCCAGGGACAGAGCCATCATTACTGATGATATTATGAATCAGCTTCTGGTGAAGGATCCTACCATCCAATATATTTATTTCTTACCAAAGATTCATAAGGATCCAGTACATCCACCAGGGAGGCCTATTGTGTCCGGTAGGGGGAATATTACTGAACCCCTGTCTCTGTTTCTGACCAAATACCTCAGGCCTTTGTTAACCTTAATCCGTTCTTGTCTACAGGATACCACACATTTTCTGCAAATTGTTTCAGACACACAATTGGATCCTGAATGGTTATTATGCACATTGGATGTTAGTGCCCTATATACCAATATACCACACCAAGCAGGATTGGATGCATTAGCTTATTGACTTGAGGTTTCCAACTTATATAGTTTGGACTTCAATTCCTTCCTGGTGGATATGGCACAATGCGTCTTGACCAGTAACGTCTTCTATTATAAGGATCGATGTTACTGGCAAACCAAGGGGACTGCAATGGGGGCATCTTTTGCCCCCATTTATGCAGATCTCTTTATGGCATATGTAGAGAATCATATTGTTTATGATACACAGACCAACTTATTTTTGCCTTACATTGACATATGGAGACGTTACCTGGATGACGTATGGATGGTATGGACAGGGGATGCATCTGGGCTGATGGATTTCATTTCATATTTGAACAATAATGATTGGGGATTACATTTCACTGCACACCATGATATTGATACTATTACATTTTTGGATGTACTTATCAACAGGTTACCCGACCATACACTTGGTACAGAGGTGTACAGGAAATTCCCACAATACAATTCTATTCTACATGCATCCAGTTTTCACCCCCCCCCCCCCCCCCAATGTGGCACGTAATATTCCAAAGTCCCAATTCATTTTTGCCAAACGTATCTGTTCTGAAGAAGCTACATTTTACAGGAATAAAATAGACCTGACCAACAGGTTTAAGGATAGGGGTTACAAACTGGGCACTATTTTAGCTGCCAGTCATCAGGTTCACAACATGCCCAGATCTGATTTACTTGTATATAAAGAGCAGATCAAGGATCTAACTCAACCACTTAGATTCACGACAACATATGCCAGGAATTCTGATTGTCTTGTTCATAGTGTACATAGACACTGGAATATTCTCCAATGTGATCCGGATCTCATCAATATCATTCCAGACCATTGTCTCTTCTCCTATAGGAAAGGGAAAAATCTAAGTGCTTTCTTTAATCACTACAAACATCATGATTCCAGGTCTAACTTTCTTACACAAACATCATTATCAGGGGAACCCTTACGAGGTTGTTTCCCATGTGGTCATTGTACGAATTGTCAGTATATTGATAAATCCAAACACTTTACAAGCAGGAATTGCCCTACTGTGTTTGATCTTACCTTTTTTTCTAACTGTAGTAGTGATTGGATCATTTATCTGGCTACGTGCAGTTGTGGCTCTTTTTATGTGGGCCAAACATCACGACCCCTCAAAATACGTATATCAGAACATATTAGCAACATCAAACAAAAGAGATTACATAATGCCCTCTACAAGCATCATTTGGCACATTCCTCAGCTAAGTTTAGGTTCATTATTATTGATATGGTGTTTTTGGTAATCGTACTAACAAAACTGGCTGGCATTCCATTCTTAATGCCAAAGAGAAGAAGTGGATTATCAAACTGGGTGGGTTGTTCCCACCTGGTCTTAATGAGCATCTTTAGTTATCAGCCAATACATTGTCAGCTTACTGTATTTAAACAGCTTTGAATTGTTATCATTTGCACACTGACGAAGGCTGTGTTTATTTCCGGCCGAAACCAGTTTGTTTTGCTGTTCAAGATGTTATAACATCAATATGATTTAATATATCTATTGTCACTGTTTTTTTTACCACTTGTTAGGATAATGACTCACATAGGCAAATATACAGCATAAGGAATTTGCTATCATTACTCCAGTTCACTGAATCTCTGGGATACCTACTTTCTAAGTGGACTTGTTCATATACCACCATTGGCAATACATAACATATTTTTAAGGTTAATGGCACTTATCTAAAAGCGATGCAATGATCCTATCCTATGATGCACACCTTGGCTGTTCCTTAGGAGATTAGAACCAAGGAGGAAATCCAAATGCAGAAAGGAAGTAGAGATTATGTAATCCCCTGAAATAAATGGAGAACAAATTCAAATCATCGCACTGCTGCACAAAAAGTATTTGCGTTTCCCTAATACACCTAGACTGACTGTGTATGCACTTCTAGTTGGAATTGGTAGCCATTTTAATCAGACGAGACTGCCATAAGCCGAATATATTTTCTTTAAATGTGGGTTTCAATGAATGTGAGTTTCAAGGGCAAAGACATTTTAATGCTAAGTCTGTTTTCATTGTGAGACTGCATTGTTTTGTTTAGCAGATGTCTTAGTGTTTGTGCTGTAAAATGGAAAATAAAACTTTCAAATGAAGTCCAAATCATCATAGAAGTAAAGCAGTATGCACATTAGTGTTTATGGTAAATGGGGCGAAATCGCCAAGTAATGGGACATTGAAATGGCTGCGGGGGGGGGGGGTCCATTCGACCATGATTTTGTGAGGGGGAAGGGCAGCAAACTCAGACAGCCCTGGCTGAACTCTACCTCTCAACTGTCAGATTTTCACAGAATGAATAGATTTTGCTTCTTCTTTTTGGTTTGTTCCTCATAAAATTTGTGGTTTTCTGTCAAATCATTTAGGAATGAAGTCACTAAGTAATGACAGACATTGAGTTTCAGTCTTCATACCCTTCAGAAAAATGCATGCTAAAGCAAGACCTGTTATTCTATCAACTGTCTAAGTTTATACAAGAGCATTTTTAGTACTGTTTGTATGTTCCCCAATATATTTGGCCTTGTCCAGATTTCCTACATTAACAGGTTGAGAGGTAAGTGCAAATAAATTGCTTTATAGAATTAGACATATCCAAACCTCTCAACTGTCCCCGATTTTGGCTAAAAATGTTGCTCTCCTTCTAATAATCACTCTGCAAAATGGCAATTTTGGAAGAAAACGTGAAGGGTTTACAATTAATAAATAACTGTAATAATCAGATTTTTAGATTACTTTTATTTCAATGCAAATTCTTTTATTTTGTCAGCTGCTCAGGTTAACAATACTAATATTTAAAAAAGCGTCCCTTCTTTGTCAGGTTCCCAGCTGTATTGTGTGGCTAATATATATTTTTGCATCACATTTTTGGTCCATTTTTCATAAAATTGTGGTTTTCTGGCAAATTCGCAGCAAATCATTAAAGGTTGAAGTTAGAAAATAATGACAGACATTTGAGTTTCAGATTTCATACCCTTCAGAAAATTCATACTAATGCAAGGCCTACTATTCTATTATCTTTCTAAGTTTATAAGAGCAATATTTAAAAGTTGTCCTTATTTTTGGGCCTTTGTCCCACTCCTATGTATGGGTTTGTCCAGATTTCTTGCTCCGAGGTTGAGAGGTATGACAAATGTGTCCATGCCATCACAGTCAACCAGAGACATTTGAAATTGTTACATACTTGTTGCACCCCACTCCCCCATGTAGTGACTCTGGATGTTTCAAAGCAAGGCAAGGAGCAGTTATGCAGTGTAAGTGTGCAGAGTATCCCCCCATCCAAGGCAGACACATGTACTACAGTGGCTTTTCATCTGTCCTTGATTTTGCAGACTGTTCTGGTTTTCTGTCATATTTATATACTGTTGATTTATGCTTATTATTATTCAGAAAGTGCTTGTTGATCTGTGTTTTAAGTAGCAATGCTTTAATGACCATCAGGTAAGCTTGTCTAAGATTGTAAGATGCAAGTAAGCTTTAATAAGCATACTGTTAAAGAATTACCAACATTGAAAGCCTTTCTGATGTTGCCATGCAGAGAATACTTACATAACTAGATAGAGTACAAGCCTTGGGTATTGAAATGCATATGACAGTATTTGTAATAAAGGACAGGATTACATAATTTTAAGAAGCTCGTTACATTTGTTGGAGACTTGCAGTCATCTATGCAGGCTTTACCTGTAAGCTAAACAGAATGCCAATCTATCGTGTGTGGTCCGTAACCTGTGCAGTAATCCTTTAAGCAATTTGTCTTGAGCTTGTTTCTTGTTTGCTGTTCATTTTTGCTTTGATCATGTTTTCCCCTGGAAACAAGTAGATAGTTGTCAGGCAGCAAGTCTTTTTTGGATAAGAAACATTTTTACAAGTGGGGGTATCACAGTGGTTGCTACTTTCAGCATGTTACTTGGTACTTTTGTAAAGCTGAATATAAATTATAATTAGAACTGCAGTGCAAGGAGAAGTGGTTTGAGTTGAGTGCTGCTTGTTTTTCTTATACTTGGTTTTGACTGGCATTCCAGTAATGTATTTAAAAAGTTATTTATTTTTTCATGCCTCACAGCTTTTTTGTTTCCATCTAGATATTAAGTAAGCTGTCATGCAGCCAATGCATTGAATTATTTTTTTTCTTCTACACTTCATTTTGCCTTGATTGGACTCTCATAATGATGGTTTGGCACCCAGGGCAGCTTATTTAATTAAAGTTCCAGTTTTTGTGGTTTTTAGCATAGCCCCTCCCCTTTCTAATTAACCACACCCCTTCCCATTGGCCCCATTCATTCAGCTTACTCCTGCAGCCCCCCTTTGATTTGACGTCACCAGCTGCCACTGAAGTTTACATGTCTGTGTATACAGAGAGTATTGATACTGAAGCTGTTGTAAAGGCTGGACAGGAAAAACATCCTAAAGCCACTTCTCTGCCAAGGTCTGATAGTGATACCAACATGCAGAATAGTTCAGAGACCCAGAACACAAATACACTGTCAGTCTCACTTCCACGTGGTTATACACCCACTGGCCAAGATAAGAATGGGCCCCCCATACACACCTTCAAACTGCATGGTATGGCATACCAACCATCTATTCTAGGTAGTCACTACTATCATGGCTGCTGCTAGTTGTGGCCCAGCTGAGACAGATAAGTTCATTGAGTCTGTCATTTGGATACTCATTGTAATGCAGGCTAGTAGTGCTACATGGCATCATCCTAAATGGTCACTGACGTGTGCAACTCTCAGCCTTAACTGACAGGTGTGAATTGCTGTAATCTGGGAAAAATATGCTGCTATGCTTGCAGAAATGGAGGTGGTTGGTGTTATGCATCGCCTTTGGGAGGCAGTGGAGGCCAGGCACAATGTTATGATTATTCTTGTATGCTCCATAACCAGCCAAATCACTGTAATGGCCGCCACCTTGAGAATGTTAGCCAGTGCCTCTATTTGTACCTCAAATGTTAGTTTGGATAGTGGACACAGGTACGTATGTGTACCTGTGGTGAGCACACTGGATAACCATCACAGAGTACTCAGTCAGTACCTGCTTCTGTTATGGTAGCCTCATACACACAGTGACAGCAACTTGATTGGCCGTGATATAGGTCCAGTCAGAGTAAGCCGCTTGATGTAAGAGCACTGTGCAAGTCCTTTTCCTCCATTTCCACCATGTCTGTGTCAAGGTGAACATTTGAGCATGCACAGGGTCACACAGTGCATCTTCCACCACTGCCCCTTTGTTACAGTCAGATCTGTGTCTTAGGATTGACTTTTGAAATAGTCGAATTTCATATGATGGATTATTTAAAAAGTCAAACATATGTAAAAGCTCAAAAACATTTTAGTGGGTGGGCATGCCCCCCTGCACCCCCACACCCCCTGCTAATTATATACCAACTCCAAGAATGTACTACATTGGGGGAAAAGGATGTTTCCTGATCCCCACTGTACTGCGATCTCTGGCCAGTTTGCTGTCTAAGGAAATAGGGATATGTTTGACATTTTAAATAGTTAATCATATGAGTTAGATGATATGAAATTTGATTATTTAAAAAGTCAGTCTTTTAACATGTACACATTACTGTCACCCTATTACAGTGGCAGCGTCATCCACACCACTGAGGAAGTCATTTCTCACAGATACAACCCCTTCCTCCATGGCCTCCGTCTTTCCTTATGGTGGGCTGTGGTTCTCCCACACCTCCTCTGTTTAAAGTGAAGTCTTTCTGTGTCCCCAGGCACATGTTTAAATGATTTATTCAGATTTTTTGACCCAGGTAGCACTTGATCTATCAGGACCTACTTCAGGGTCAACACAGGTGTATAATAGACAACAATGATACAAACAGTGGGTAGTTATATATTATACAAGCTGATAGAAGGTATTTTCAAAACAAGATGAACATAGTAAAACTTGACATAAGCAAAGAACACATCTTTCATGCATTGTAAGAGGTAGCATGTGTGTAGCAGCTTAAGCATTCAGGATGCTAAAGAGACATGTATTTACATTGAATAGCAGTCTTTGGGAAGTCAATTCAAGCTTTATGCAAATTAAGCTGGATATGGTTACATATGTAGCACAAGCAGTAAATAATTATGTCCTGTAGAAATAAGAGGGAAAAATGTGTTTTTAGCTCCTTTAGCATGTAGTCTGTTTTGTAGAACAGTTAAGTAAAGACTTGTAGATGATTAAGGGAATTTTGGTTTATTGGGTTGATAAGTGGACTGAGTTTTAGGGGATGGGTATTGAGGATGGAGGTTCTTAGTGATCACCTCTCATGTGAAGGATGTGTTAAAAAGTAATTGGAATGAGGGTTTAAAGGTAAATGCCATGTTAGGGTAGTTTAAGAGTTCCTCACAGGAATGTTTAACAGAAATTGTAGCTTTAAGATGAATATATTTTTTTGTTTTTGAAGTGTATAAAATTTTCTGGTGTGGGTAAAATGGTAGCATTCTACTACTATTACTAAAGGTGTTTTTCAAATTTTCCTGAATTCTGGAAAATTATATGCATCTCTTGCGAGTGGAAAAAATGACTCCCAGATCTTGGACTCTTAAATGAAGAAGCTGAAATTTCTACATTGCTTGTTGGTGTATGGGTACAGAGAGAGCGAGAAGGACTGAGCATTTTGAGGTTATGAGCTGATAATAGTGAATGCGCTGGCTAGGTAAGAGAATGAATTTTGGTTAAGTAGCTTGAATAAGTGTTAACCTAGATATATATATGCTTTTGGTGGATTTGAAGCAATTTGGATGTTTTGTGAATTGAGCAGTGATGCAAGGTTCTAGAGGCTGACAAGATGAATCGGCAGATCTTGTTGGAAGTGGTTTGTAGTAAGGTTCTCCCTCCCCCTTTATATGGCGTAAGTGATGATGTGTGATGCACAGTGCGACTCAGCCATGCACTGGCCATCATAGCTATTGGATAACATTGCATTGAATCATTTTCTTGTGTGTATGACACTGCACTGTCTCTGTGTACATGTTAGGACCAATAGAGATAGACTTGCTGATTTGCCTGCAGTGACATATTCTGTGCACAGTCCTATCTGAGGGTATGCAGTTCAACTGCTGCAGCTGGTTTGCTGACATCTCTGTCATAGATGGGGCATGGCTGAGATAGTCAGTGCCAGTCCTCCTGTTGTATTGTTAGGGCATCTTGGGAATTCTGCCTGGCCAGTCAGCTGACACCGAATCATATTTTGCACCATGCAGCATGCCACAGATATTTGGCATGTTGCACTGGTTGCTTACTGCAGCATACGCATACCTCTCAACTGTTCAGATTTCTGCCTTATACTTTCAGTCTATTTTTCATATGCTTTTCTGGCAAATTGTAGAGGATTGAAGTAATTAAATGTGACATACATTTGGGTTTTAGACTTCATATCCTTCAGAAAGTACAGGATAGCACACATCCTTTTAATTTAACAACTTTCTAAGTTTTTAAGAACAATATTTAAAAGCTGTCCCTATTTTGGGCCTTTGTTCAGATTTTCTGTAGTAAGAGGTTGAGAGTTATGTACTGCAATGCCCCCATAACTGTCCAGTGAATGAAGCTATGACTTCAGCAGGCCAAACACATGTCCAGACAGATTTCTGGTTTGAGCTTCACTGATATTGTACTGGTGTTAAGTCATGCCTTGTAGATTCCATATGGGTGTCATCACCCAGGACTCCAGGGTGCAACCTGCATCACCTATAACACATCAGGGACAGGGGGTAGAGACTGAGGTGGACTAGTGTTCTGTACCTGATATGTATCTGTCTCTCTGTACTTGATATGTATCTGATACTCAGTGGAGACATTCACCCCAATCCAGGCCTCTCCACCACCGATACAATTACCCTCTCGACCTGTAACCCAAGGAACAAAACTATAACCAGTAGACCAACTAACTCTCTCCTTGTCTGTCATCTTAATATTAGGAACATTAATAATAAGGTACATGAACTGCATGCCCTCCTGGCTGTCTACTCCCCTGATGTTCTCTGTCTATCTGAGACCTGGTTAAAAGCTAACACTACTGACAATGAAGTGCTACCACCCAGGTAATATACACAGGCTGGATCGTGCCTCCAGGAAAGGGGGGAGGGGTGGCTGTATTCTATAAATCTGAGTTGAATGTGACCATATATGTTATTCAACCACCTCAGATCATTAACTCGGAGATTATTGCCACTAGATTGCAACTTAACAAAAGTAAAAGCATCAACATCATCTGTATGTATATTCCCCCAGGTAATAATGTAGCCACACTTAAAGACACGCTTCACTAGCTGTCTTGTCACTACCCCCAAGAAACACTAATGCTAGGAGACTTTAACATCGACTGGGGCTGTTGTTCCAAAGAATCCCCTTCTACCCACATCAACTTGCATGCATTTACACAAAACAATTACCACCCCTGCCAAGCTAGATAAACCCAACCAAAAAGATAGCATACTCGACTGGGTACTCATAAATAGTAACCCCCAACTGTACACTGCTGATACCCTCCTCAATGACCTAAGTGACCATCTTCTCACTTACATAGTTAAGGATAAAGCCATTACCCCACGACAATCCCTATTCAGAAAAGTCAGGAGCAAAAGAAACTTTGACCCTGACAAATTCCAACTGGAACTTGGCTCTTGTAATTGGTCCATGCTAAAACACCTACCCTTAGAGGAGGCAGTTGCCTATTGTAACAACAAATTTCTTGGAATTCTTGATCTACATACACCTGCCCGCTCAAAACGTACAAAAGCAAGAACTGCACCATGGCTATCTAAAGAGACAAGACTAAAGATTATCAGCAGAAACAAATTATATATGGGCTCAATGACGTTCCACAAAAGACCCCCATGATCATGTTAAATATAGGTATGCTAGGAATGAAACAAAAAAATTTATTCTACAGGACAAAAAACAAATACTACTGTAATTTACAGACAACCAACAAGGACAATCCTCAGAAGTTCTGGGCAGGGCTGAACAATCTGCTCCACCCTGGTAAAACATCTACACCCATCCCTGCTGCCACCATTGATAAATCCCCAGAGGAAGCCTCTTGACAGTTTTAACCATTTCTTTACTGAAACAATTCAAGCCCTAGCTAGACAATTACCTTCTAGCTCCCCTGCCCCTGATACTTCTACCTCTAAAAAAACACTCTCATTCTCCTTCCAACCAGTGTCCACATCACTTACCTGTAACTTGATCAAAAAATTAAAACCTACCACACTCTCTGCTGACCAACTCCCCGCTGAGTACCTTCAAAAATCAGCTGATGCCATTGCATATCCAATATCGATACTAATCAATCGTACCATAGCAGAAGCTAACATTCCCACCATCTGGAAAACATCCTACGTAATCCCACTACATAAAGGAGGTTCCTCTACGGAATTATCCAATTATAGACCTATAGCTGTACTTTCTCCACTTGCAAAGATTATGGAAAAATGTATACAAAAACAATTTATGCACCACCTAATCCAAAATCACCTCATGACAGATACCCAGCATGGTTTTCGTCCACACCATAGCACAACTTCAGCGTTAATGGCTTTTACCAATACCATAAACAATAACCGTAACAATAATCACATATCCTCTGCCCTATTCTTGGATCTTTTCAAGGCATTTGGCATGGTTGATCACCAACTTCTGGTTCACACCTTGCAAACTTTCCACCTTGATACTAAAGCCCTTCTTTGGTTTACATCCTACCTTAATGGAAGACAACAGGCTGTCCTAGGGCAGAACAAGCGCTCTAATCTATTACCAAACACCCTTGGAGTACCACAAGGCTCCATATTAGGGCCCCTACTGTTTTCCATCTTTATTAATGACTTGTATATGGTCATACCAAACGCCAGCTGTATCCAATATGCTGATGACTCCACCATGATTTGCTCAGCTACTTCTCCCACAGACCTGATAGCCGCTACCCAGTCCACCTTTAATACCATAGAAAATTGGCTCTCTGAACATAGATTGTTACTAAATCCCAAAAAAACTAAAATGCTGCTGTTCTCTCCAACTCATAGGTCTGCCACCTTCACCTTTACCATAAATGCAAAAGATGGGACAGTAATTTCCCCTGACCCCTCTACAAAATTACTAGGTGTCATTATTGATAATAACCTAAAGTTTGACCTACATGTAAATCAAACAATCAAGAACATCAATAAAAAACTTGGGTCAATTTATAGAATAAAAGCCTTCCTAACCCCTCCAGCTAAGATGGCTATAGCTCACTCTCATCTACTCTCAACACTTTTATATGCCTCCCCCCTTCTCTTCAATCTAAACAAATCTGTACTAAATAGACTGTCAGCCTGTTACAATCGTATTGCCAGGTTTGCCACTGGAATGCCTTTTAAAACACACCACTGTATCAACCTAAAACAGCCTGGGTGGCTAGAACTTCCCAGTCTCATCCAATATAACCTGCTGATCATGGCTAACAAAATCCTCTATAACCCAGATAACACACCAGCCCTTCAAAATATTATCACCCCCCACAACAATCGAAGACTGCTTTGATCCTCGAACAAAACTTCTAATTCAGACAATCAAAATCAACAATACCGCTGGAGATGCTCTCTTTGCTAACGCTGCAGGCAGAGTCTGGAACTTACTTCCAGGTGATATTACTTTGCTCTCCTCCCTAGGACAATTTTAAACTAAACTCAAACAACATATGGCATTTAACTGGCTTTGCCACTTCAACAAGCCCGGGTAACTCTCAACATGAATGTGAATAATGCAACTAACTATTTTTTGTTAATTTTCTCCTGACTATAACCAGTTGTATCTCATGTCTGCCTATGTATTCTTTGGTAATACTGTTTATGTACTCTTGTTTTACTTGTATTATTGTATCTGATAACTCGGAGCGTATATCCCCGGGCCTGCACTGAAAATGGACATGGCTCCAGTTGGACTATCCCGGTCAACGAATGTAAAATAAAAAAATAAAATAAATAAAAATGTGCATGACTGTGGATGTACAGGTGCAGCACTGTGCCTGCACTTACCTACTCTGTTGCCCTGTGTGATGTCTCCTTGCAGAGAGTGTGGCAATATAGATGATGTATGTGGGATCTTGGGACCTGCCAGAGTGCTGTGCAGACAAATGAACTATCAGCTTCTGTACATCACACCCTGCATAGCACTTCATGGAATGGAAGCCCTTCCAGTTGATATAGCACTGTCCATGAATTCTACATGGATGCAAATTGTGGCTCCCACTACTTCTTTGCGGCAGGCAATATCATGGAAGCCATACATGGTGATGTTACTGTTCCTTGGTGTATTGGGAAAACAGGTGTGGTCATCTATATGTGGAAGCATTGTTTTGAGTATGTCCTGTGTTCAGTTGGCTGAGGCCTTCAAAACACCCAGGAAGTCCCCAGTTTATATCTCAAACGTTCCTGTAGCCAGTATGGAACGTGCTTATATGTACCTTATCTATGTGTATGAAAATCCACACATTCCTCCATTTTCAGTCTATAGCGAGTACATGTCTGATCTGTGCCTGTATAGCACCTCATATCAACATGCAACCATTCCCAGAGCTGTATGGGTGTCAAGTAATGCTTTCTCGTTTGCTTTTAGCCGTTTTAAGCAGCCAGGTGTCCACTGCCTTTTGAAAGCAAATGTTGCGTAGTGTACATCTCTTCTGCTGTCAGTGTTCTTTTTGGAGCATCTTACTTTGTGGTGTGCTCTTTCTTTATACTTAAATAAAAGTAAATGTTGACTTTACATTCTGGTAACCTCATTGCATGTCAGTATGCACATCATTATACCATAATTTGTATACTCCTTTTTTTCTATATATTTTGATCGGATGCACGATATGGCTACCTGCTTCTCCAAATCTTTACCTAGTTACATGTTATAATATTTGTTTTTTTTGCCAGCAGGTCTGCAGTTCATTTTTTCGTTATGTTATAATATTTGGCATAACAACTTGAATACTTTTGCTAATATCTATGAATGCCCCAAGGGTTGTTGAAGGTAGTTTCTCTCTCTCTTATTTTTTATTTAATGGCCTAAAAAGGTACACTTGTTCACACCTCTTCTGATGTTTTCTAATAACTTTGTTGACAGAGGTAGATGTAAAAAAAATAAGACATGGTTGCTGCTAGTAATACGAGTCTAAGGTATATGATAATATAGCTAACAGGTTACATTATTCTAGTAATATTCCTGCTAAGGCTTTGATTTTGCTGGTGTTTGTGATAAATAATGAATTTACCATCAGGACGTAAATGATCAATTAACTTCCTTACTGCACCACTCAGTTTTAGAGGGTGCTGAATGTTGGGTGTTGATTCTGACTGCTGCTACCAGGATGATTATGTATATTTATAAGATATTGTGTCATTCTACTCGCACTGCTTTTAAATCAGCCACCTTCCTATGAATAGAAGATAAGCTTGGTTAAAAGGTTAACTGTTTTATCCAGAAATATTCTAAAATCAGAGTGCTTTCTGTTTGTGCAGGTATTTGTTTTTAAATTTTTATGCAGATTCTTTAATACAGGAGCTTGAATGAAGTAAAAAAAAATCCAATTCTGTCCACATTTATTTTGAATGCTTTCCTGCTTCTATGGCAGCAGTAAGCAATAATTAAGGGCATGGGTTCAGTGTTCTTCCTATAGATGGCAGGCTGTTGGATCAATACCTCATTTGAAGTTAAAGGTAATTTCAGAAGTGGTAAGATGGCACAGAAATATTTTTCCTAAAGGGGAGTTATCCCTACTACTGTCTGCTTTTCCCTTCCTGGGAAGTAAAATCTCCACTATCCAATGTTGTCATTTTTTTTTCATCTGATTCTACATGTGGGTTGCCGGATCCAACTTTGATACCTTATACCAAAGCTTTGGATCCAAGAGTTCTGACTCCTGCCCTACCCACAATTCCCCTATACTGCTTGAACTACCTTAGATCTCGTTTGCCACCTAAGTAAACCAGGTGCTTAGACTGAGAGCGCCATCATTATTCAAGAGAAGTGAATGCTTTTCTAATTCCTCATTATAAAATTTTTGATAGTTGCAGTATTAGATAGGGTTAGGACATAATAGACCTTTGATATATAGATTAGTGCATTCTTTATAGCCTTTTCTGATAGTTTCTCTTGTGTGTGTGTCTTTCTGTATAGATACTAGTTTATTAGTGAATTTTCTACTTAGGAAAGTAATATTTTTATACAGTTAAATTACTTTACTCTTGATGTCAATAGGTTTTAAAAAGTGGTATTCCTGTGGGCATAAAATACCACCCCAAAACTGACACTCGCAGTATGTTTACTGCTTGTGGCCTTCTCATTTACTGGTTTTTTGCTCCGTCTGTACTGCTTTTGACACCAGAGCCCTTCAATGGCTTAGAGAGGAGTTAATTTTGAGAGGCCTTCTACCCCTGCAGACAGGGTTCAAAATGTCTTTGTACCTGAAGGCATCCACCTCTTCCCCTTCTTCCAAAAAAAAAAAGCGGAAAAAGGAAAGGGAGAGATCCGAGAGAGAGAATGAAAGGGGAAAAGTCAGAGGAAATGAAAGACAGTAGACCAGAGGATGGCCTGGAGAAAACTAAGAAAAGGCCTCCCAACCCCACACAGCTGTTGCGGGTCCAGCACCTAAACAATGAAGACATTCAGATCCAAATATTGCTGGGATACAGGCTCCTTCTCCAAAGTTGTCCTTTATTCCAATATTGATAAGTCCCAGGCTTCTTTCTCCCATATTACAAAAGATACCTTCAGAACCTGCGTCGATAGCATCGTCCTCTAGATCTGGTTGATCTACTAGGGGACTCTCAGAATTCAGCATCTACTGAATGATAGGTTTTTTTAGGACAGAAGTTCAGCTGGGAGTCCTCCCAGCTCTGTCCCCAACGAAAAGTCTGGGATCAGCCCCTTCCAACCTAACTACTCAGACTTCTCAGCTTTCTGCACCATCTCTATTCTCAGAATAGGTGTAGATTGGATCCAACCTTCCCACTGTACCAGCTTTGGAGTTGATAGACCTGGAGACTTTGGTTTTGACATATTTCCTCACTTAACTCCAATGCATTCTGGTTGAGTAGAGTCCCAGAGCCAAAGCATTGGTGTTGGAGCTCCAGCAGCAGAGTCGACCCTGAGATTTTAGGAGCCATCACTGCTGCTTGGGGCTGTGGCATTTGACAGCTCGGTTTTGAGGTCCTCCTTAGGGCCTTCAGTATATAAAAATATAACTTCCAATGCATGGGTGCTAAGGATCATTATCAGAGATTATACAATATTCTTTTTATGAACCCCAAAAGTAAATAAAAGATTCGTGACACTCCGCCTAATTAGTTGGAATCCACAACAGCAGAAGTTCAAAAGTTGCTGAACAAGAGTCATCCAACTGATCCTCCAACACCAGTTAGAATCTGGAGTCTATTTAAGGTTCTTTTTAGTACCCAAAAAGATAGGGGACGTAAGACCAATTTTGGATCTCAGCAATTTGAATCAATTCAGAAAACACTCAAAAATTCTGGATGGTCACAGTACAGTCCATTATACCTCTGCTCAGAAAGGATGTTTGGATGTGCTCTAAAGATCTCCAGGATGCCTACTATCACATAAAAATCCAGAAGCAGTCCCGAAGATTCCTCCATTTCCAGCTGGCTGCCAATCACTGTCAATTCAGAGCACTTCTATTCAGTCTCACCACAGCCCCCAAGGTGTACACCAAGATAATAGCAGCTATGACAACATATCTCAGGTTTCAAGGGATCCAAGTATTCCCACATCTAGATGAGTGGCTTCTAACAGCTACCTCCAGGGATCTACTTTTAGTACATTAGTCATTCCTGTTACAACTAACGACCCACCTAGGCATCTCTATAAACACCATCAAAAGCAAACTACCGCCTTTGCAATCCATAGAATTCATCGGCTGCCACATGGACACTGTACATCAGGTAGCAAAACTACCCTCAGCATGGGTCAAATCAATCAGACCATTTGCTCTTCAGATAATTAATCATCCCAACCCCCAGGCTTGATGGATATTACATCTTTTAGTTCTAATGGCTTCCTCCATCATGATGGTTACTTTAGCCAGATATCACATGAGAGCTTTAAATGGATATTAGCCGTACAGTGGTCTCAGAAAATTCATCCCCTTTACTAAAGAATGAGTTACACAGGACTACAGAAACCACATTCCGTGGTGGATTTCTTCCGACTCAGTTATTCAAGGCAGACTCTTCTATCCTGTGATACCCAAAGTCACAGTGACCAGAGACACATCACTTCTTGTGTGGAGGTGGGGGAATTTTGAAAGGAGAACAATCTAAGGAACGTGGTCCTCAATAGAAGCTAACCTTCACATCAACGACTTGTAGTTGAGTGGTCCTTCTTATGTTGCAGGTACTTCAGGACCATCTGGCCAAGGATGTGATTGCCATACAATCAAGACAGTACGTTAGTCGTTTGGTAAATCAACAAATAAGGTGGAATCCATTCATACCCCCTTCACAGAGAAACCATGAGAATCTGATAGTGGGCAATGTCTTCGAACTGCTTTCTAGTAGCAATGCATATACCTGGGACATCCAACATCCTGGCAGACAAACTGAGCAGAACAATACGAATCATGAGTGGTCTCTCAAAAAACAGCAGCAACAGAGAGATTCAGCCGCTGGGGCTAATCTTGCAGCAACCTTTTTGCTTCTTACCTAAAAAAACAAATGCAAAAATTACTTTGCTCTCATCCCTCCACAAGATCAGTCACTGAGAGATTCTGTAGTCCATCTTTGACCCCCACATTTGCTTTATGCGTCCCCCCCCAACTCCTCTTATCAAGATGTTCATTCTGAGAGCAATGGAGTGCAAGACCAGGGTAATCCTCATTGTCCCATTCTGACCTCAGCAGATGTGGTTCCTCTTTATTTGGCCTCACCTAGTTCATCCACCATGGCTGCTGGATCCATTCCTCGATCTCCTCACTCATCCCTCTGGGAAATCTCTATTGGAACTAAAGGCCTTAAAACTAACTTCATGGTTTCTCCATTTCTTACAATTGCCAGAGGTGCCAGGCTTTCCTCCCCAGGAGTGCAAATCATATCTTTGTCTCAAAGGAATTCTACAAGAAAAACTTGCAAGAGCTAATGGAAGTGTTTCTCCATCTGACAACCTCTAATGGACTAGACCCCTTTTCAGCACCACTTCCAAAAATTTTAGAATTTCCTTCAGAATTTTTATGGCTGGGTCAAGTTACTCAACAATTAAAGTACAACTAGCAGGTAGCTTGGGAGTATGTCCCACACGTTGAATCATATGAAAAAAGACAGCATCAGATAATGATGGATCTGTGTTATCATCTTTTTGCCTGGTTCAACTCCCCTCCCTCCTTCCCGTACTAAATTGTCATTGTGCCTCTAGTCTTGGTCAGATTTTTTTGGGATCCTGTCTGATCCCTTGTCCTCATAACTCACGTGTGCATAAATACACACACACGTGTGTATGTGTGTGTGTGTGTTTATATATATATATATATATATATATATATATATGTGTGTGTGTGTGTGTATTACACACATACACACAATGATTTTTTTATGGTCAGTCAGCAAATTTGATCTGAGGTATTACAGGTAGGAGAAGAGTCAGAGCTCTTGGATAAAAAAAACTTTGGTATAAGACTCCGAACCCAAACGTTGAACCAGATGAAAAGAAGACAACATGGATCTATCATTATGGTAAGTGCATAACTTTCATTTTTTCCACAGAAATGGACTTCATCTTCCTTCCAAACTTGAAGACAACAAAACTAGTGGTGGAAACTAGTTTCAGGTTTACCTCTTTCTTGTGCACTTTAGCCTGGAGCTTTCACAGTATAGGCTTCCTGATTTTGAACTGAAGGTGGTTTGCATTACTAGTCCTGTTACTCCTCAGTATTTTTTCTTTTACACATTTAATTTGCTTTCATATGATGGTGCATGATCAATGACTATAACAGGGCTTTGTCCTCAGTACTTGATTTTCTAACCCCAAGTAATGTTTGCCTGGTATCTAGTAGGAGGAATAAGTCCCTGTTATGACCATGATGAGAAGGGTGCATTTGGAACATCGCTGGTATGAGTGGTTCTGTGGAGCAGGAAACTTGACCTGGCTATGTATAATGCTTATTACCAAGCACAGATCACTTATAAAGAGGCAACATTCCTGTCCAGAGAGATCTCTTCAGCAGCTAATCAGTCAAACCTTTTCGCACCCACTCAACATGGTTTTCGGCCAAACCACAGCACAGCTACCACCCTCTTATTTATTTGTACAGTAGCCAAGGCCAGAGATGATAACCAACTTGTATCCTGTCTTTTCTTAGACCTCTCCAAAGCCTTTGAAACACTCTCTCACCCTATTCTTTTATCTAAACTTGCTAACCTCAATCTTTCTGCTCCCTCCATTGGCTGGTTCACTAGTTACCTCTCCAATAAGTAACAGTCTGTCAGATGTCTCTCTCCCTGTTCCCCCATCCCTTCCCATCACATCTGATGGTACCCCAAGGTTCCATCCTGGCTCCACTCCTGTTTGAAATTTTCACAAATGATCTTCACATATCTTTCAAATAATCCTCTCTAATTCACTATGCTGAGAATTTCACTCTCATCTCCATTTCCAACAACATCTCAGAACTCCCTGCTCGTACCCAATATGCCTTTCTATCCATTAGGTTTATAGGTAGGTACTAGGCTATCGGCCCAAGAGCCTAGATAAGCGTAGCCAACAAGGTTCCCTGGCTTACGCCACCCAAGAAAGTTATTTTCCTGTGCCACTGTCGAGCAGACACAGAAGTAATCCCTGGGGTGTATTTCCTATTTCCCATCCACTCATCAAGATTTTTCTTGAAAAGTGCTAATGAAGAACTTTGCTTGACTTCGATGGGTAGCCTGTTCCAGAGTATGGGAAGTCTCTGGGACAGGAATCTATCCCTCCAGCATGTCCTGTTTATTGTGGTGACAAGGTTTAGGTCCCTAGAGCGTATAGCTCAGAGGGATTGGGATTTCTTTAGGTGTAGCATGTCCAACAGTTCTGTGTTTGACATAGCTTTATATGTTAGGCAGAGATCAGCTCGGAGTAGGTGATATGCTATGAAGTAAAGCTGGAGTTTTTTGAGACGGTCAGTGTAGGGCATTTGTTTGAGGCCAGTAATCCTCTTTGTGAGGTACTTCTGTGGCCTTTCCAGCTGCTGCAAATGTCTTGTGAGGTGCATTCCAAAAGGGGCTTTGTACTCTATAATGGGTCTGAGTGTTGAGTAGAGGGGGAACAATGACCTCTTTTTTCCTGGATGAGAACTCTTTTATGCTGAGGTGTGCCATGTAGAAGACTTCCTGACTACTGTGGTGATGTGACTATCAAAGGTGAGACTACTGTCCACCTGGGTCCCAAGGTCTGTTATCACACATTCGGTGTTAAGTCGATTGCTGCCTATGTGGTAGTTCATGGGTACAGAGTTTTTACCAAAGGGGATGACACTGCACTTTTTGGCATTGAGCTTGAGGCCATGGCTCTGACACCAGGCATCTGTCTCAGCGAGACCCTTCTGTAGGATATCCACATCATTTGGGGACTTGACTATGGCTCCTAGTTTGCAGTCATCTGCAGGCTTCGTTAGCCAAGAGGCCTTCTGTGTTGGCCTGTACTTCAGAGAAATAGATGCCAAACAGGTGAGGTCCGAGGACTGAACCCTGTGGTACTCCACTTGTCACTGGTTTGAGGTCAGATTTGGAGTCTGCAACTTTTACAGTGTGGGTTCTGTCAGTGAGCCAGTTGGCAACCCATCTTGTAATGTAGGGATTTATACCTAGTTTAGTAAGTTTAGCTATATTTCCAAAGTGGGGGATGGTGTCAAAAGCCTTGGCGAGGTCAAGATAGGCTGTGCGAACCACCTTACCCTCATCTACGTCTTTGTGACTGCCTCAAAGAAGTCGATCAGGTTCAGGAGGCATGATCTGCCTTTCACAAACCCGAACTTGGTGGGATCCAGAGTTTGGAGGTTACCAATGTCCTTGTTTATGAGTTCCATGATGATACGTTCCATGCCCTTGCGGACCAGGCTCGTCAGGCTAATAAGGCGATAGTTCCCGGGATGAGAGGTGGCTCCTCCTTTGTGGAGTGGGATAACTGTTGCTGTGCGCCATTCAGTGGGCACAAAGCCTGATGCGAGGCTATTATTGAACATGGTGCTTAGGTGGGGAGCCAGTTAGTTCTGAAGTTCGTGTAAAACACAGCCTGGGATGTTGTCCGGTCCCATGGATGCTGTGTTTTTGGCTTTAGAGAGTGCAGCTTTTACCTGCATAGTTGTGATTACAGGGACTCTGCATTCTTCCTGTATAGAAATGGGCCCTTTAGGGGGTGAGGGGTTTAAATTTAGCACTGAACCTATCTGCCAGGATGTTGGCAATATCATTTGGTTTGGTAATTTTTGTGCTGTTGTGCTGTAACTCAGAGCAGATCTGGGTGTTGTCATTGAGATTCTTGACATAGCTATAGATGCTTTGTGGTTGTCCTTGGAATTAGTGGCGATTTTGTTTTCGTAGCTAGCTTTGGGAGGAGGGATCTCAGCTTCATACATTCATGGGATTTTACTCTCTTTTACAACAGTCCATTAAAAAGTGGCTGTCTGATAATCAACCCCAAAAAAACTAAACTCCTGCTTTTTTTCCCTCATTCTCTCTCTCAGCATAAATCAACCATTGTCATCACATCCTCCAATAAAACCATCATACAGACTGAACTCCACACTAAGCTCCTAGGTACCGTCATCGATGATGAACTAAAATTTAACTTGCATATCTTGCAACGCTTTAAGAAAAACGCCAAAAACTTGGTATTTACCAAAATAGAAAATTTCTAACTTCTAATGCTAGACTTTCCCTTACTCAGGCTCTCCTCCTCCCCTCCCTTCTCTATGCCACCCCTATCCTAACTAACATACAGTCTACAGCCTTGTCCAAACTCCAACAAACATACCACGAAGTAGCTAGATTTGCCACCAACTCTCATCACAACTTTCACCACTGCTTTGCACTCAACTCTCTCCAATGGCTGGAATTCCCTCAACAACTCCTACTATCGCAATTACAAATCACACACTCTCTATACAAACCATCTTTCTCCCTCTCCTCCCTGGTATCCTCTTACACCCCTGCTCATACTCTCTGCACCTCCAACCAGCATCTCCTAGATATTTACCAGCCTAACAATGTTGGTAAACTACTTTACAAATGCACTGTAGCCCAAGCTTGGAATAAACTCCCCGCACAAATGAGATCCATTCCCCACTCTAAGCACTTCAAAAAGGAATTTAAACATCACCTACTTAGCACCATGTCTTGCCCTGTCAGGACCCTATCTAATCCAATACACTACTATATTTTTTCACTCCTAATACACAGGCATCTTACTCTACACCTCTTAATTTTTCTCCCTTTACACTTAGTCTTACTAAAAGAATACACTCTTAGGCTTTACTTCTAGGCCACATGTACATATGTATATATTGTTTGCTCATCTCTAAATACCTTTCTTTATTTAGTATTACATCTGTGGAATCTTATTCTTTCTCTCTGAAAATTCATTTGCTGTATATATTTTCACTGTTTAAAAATTTATTTTTTTTATCATGTGTATGTGCTGTACTTCTCTGTACTGGAATGTGGAGCTTATGTACTGTAATTGTTTGTATTGGAGGTTTTCTCCTCGGGTCTCCACTGAAAATGGGCTTCTAGCCCAGTTGGACTAACCTGGTTAACAAATGTCAAATTAAATAAATAAATAATTGACCATCTATGTTCTTCTGAGTGGTAGTAAGGTTGTACAGGCCAGCCTGTCTCATTACTAGAAGAACTTTATCTGCTTCAAAAATGCAGCAGTTTGTTTTATTGTTGACAAGATTGCTCCTATCAGATCCACTTATTTACTTATTGACTATGGAAGTTACAGTAGATGTTAATCATTAGATCCCTGTTGCAGTAGCATGGAACTGTATGGGATGTGTCCTGCCAAGGACTGGACGTCAGACCAGTATACAGAAGCTTTTGCTTGACTTCTCCATGTTCCATACATCTGTGGTTGCCAGAGGACTAGTCTGTGTAAAATATGTGCGAGTGCCAAAATTCAGAACTTTCTTGCTGTTGAGTTAGTCAAATGCTCATCTACACTGGGATTTCTGTTTCAGTAGTCAGCATATAGGTCAGATTTTTCTGGGCAGTCTGTAAATTTACATGTCTAGCAGAATAAGGAATTGTTGATATAGCATACAAAATCCATGCAGGGATTCCCACATGATCCATCTATTTTGTTTGGGAGAATCTCATATCTGTTCGTGCGAGGTTTGGCTTTTCTTCTCTCCTAAGACTACTTGCAGTTGGCTTAACAGCCTTAACATATTTCTGAAAAACAAATGCCTGAAATCCCTTGGTCAGTCCCGCATAACTACTGACTCTCCTACTTCAGATATCCCCCTTCATATAAAGAAAAGAACCACCAAAAGGGATACTGAAGTTACCTTGCCTTTGGCCTCACTTTCACTGTTAGAGACCCTTGGATCCACTGTGTCCATAGTCATGTCCCTGGACCATTAGTCTGATGTTCCCCAACCCCTCTGGTGTTACTCCACGGGTCATCACTAAAGGTCTGGAACCAGGCATTTCCTTCAAGACTGGATATCAGACATATGCTGAGAAGAGAGAACACTGATTGTATGTTGTCTTATCTCACCTTCATTCTTACTTGGATGGGTTTGGAGCCAATCCTTGGCTCCGACTCAGCCGAATACACAGCTGGAAGTCTCAAACTTGGCTCATGGCAAGGTAGGTATCCCATGATGCAGTGGTGCAACTCCCCAGATCTCATTTGTTGCTTTACGAGGTTGGATGTGCTCTTCTTGGCCGTGGTAAGTTTTTTGTCTCTTACATTTTACTGGCTTAAACTTTTAGGATTCATACATTAGTTAGTGTTTTTATGTTTAGATAGTTAGATTTAGCATGTAGCTTAATTTATCTCCCTTTCTGCTGTTGTGTGCTGCTGTTTGGCCGTTGTTTTTTTCGCAGGCCTGCATTTGTATCCTGTAGATAGCGGTGCCTTATTAGGATACCTGTAGTGTTGTGTGTTGTTTTTTGTCTTCACTATTAGCTAGTTGGTTACTTAGCTCGTTTAAATTAGAGAGCTAATTGCCTGTTTTAGTTGGAGGGCTTGTAGTGTTAGTGTGTTCTGTCTTTTGTATCTAGGTCCATTTACGTTAGAGGTCCTAGTGCTCATTTTGAGTCAGAGCAAGTTAGTTTCTTATTATATTTCTAATTATATTTCTTAGATGTGCAGTGTTTGTTAGGTTAGTGTGTGTTTATATATCTAGCACTGTACTAGGTTTATTTGCTATTTGTAATCCTTTTGAGACCTTCTTTTCTTCCAAACATGTCTAAAGACACCAGGGAGAAAGAGCATAAGCCTTTGGGCTTTAAAAAATGTCAGAAATGTACCCAGAAAATGTCAATTACAGACAGACATGTCATTTATGTATCTTGTCTAGGGGCTATACATCTACAGGAGAATTGCACTTTTTGCCACTCCTTTAGTGCATGTGTGTTACAAGAGAGGAGAAACATTGATTAAGGGGCTCTTGAAACCAACCTTTGAGGAAGCTGTGCAGAGTGCTTCTTCTTCTTCTTCATCCTCTTCTTTTTCTAAGAGGGCAAACCATCTAAAAGGCCATCTCCTGTCTCTTCGGCTCAATCTGAGCCTCCAGAAAAATTGTCAAAAATTTCTAAGCCATCTACCTCCTCAGCTCCATAGGCCTCTGAACCGATTGAGGTCATCATTATTGACAAGCCTGTTTTTTCAGCCCCAAGGTCTTCGGAGCCGGTCCATTGATATTCCACCGGTCTCCCCTACCTTGAGATCTCCAATTTTGGAGAGATTTCATTCACCATCTCTATCCTCCGGACCCACTTGGAGCCTATCTGATGATGACGTGGAGATGGTGGTGCGCAGACTCTTGAAGTTGCCGGTGCTAGCTAAATTGTTCTGGGCTCCGACCCATCAGGTCTCTGAGCCTTCCAAGACTCTTGTGTCCACTGTTGTTCCTCCTACGAGCCAAGCTGGATCTTCGGAGCTGGAGTACCTGGTACTGCTTATTGTAGAACAGTCGGTTCAAGGACCCCCTTCAGAGATTACAGAACTGATATCTGCTCCATCTGGGAGCCAAGGTTCTCCAGTCGGCCCGGGGGGGTGGTGACATTCAAACTCAAACTACTTCTGTTCCAAGCTTATCCCTCTGTGCGTCAGCTTGGGTGAGCTTGGCTCCATCAGCCTCGGAGCCGGTCTCTGTCGCGCCGGGGGTGTCCTCTGTCTCCTCGGAGCTGGAGATATCCTCAGAGCTGGTAGGATCTGCTTTCAAGCTGATGAGTGTGCTGTCCCCATCTACAGCTCTAGATAGGGATAGCGGCATTCGTCCCCCCAGGGCACCGGCTACTGTCTCGGTACAACCCCATCCACAGAACAGCAGAGATTCAGAGCCTCAGGAACCCCCACTGGGCGAACCCTTCTCTTCCAAGGCCTCCCCAAAATACCCTTCTGAGGAGCCCCCTCAAAAGACGACATTCAAGAGGAAGCATATAGACTCCTCTGATGAGTCCGTCACCTCAGACACTGACCTCAAAGAGTCAGAAGGGTCCCCATGGTCATCCTCTGATGATCTCATTTGCAGATATCCTGGAGATCCTAAAGCAGAGAGGTAGCTGGAAAACCATTACCCCTTCTGATGAAGAGTCAGTGTACCTAAAGGCCTTTGGATCTCAACCTTCAGTCTCCTGTGTGTCTCCGCTTTTTGATAAACTAATGGACTTGGTCAGTCGAAAGGCATGGGAGTCACCTGACACAATGGAACCAGTCCCTTGGAGGCCAAACAAGTTTTTGTCAGCCCGTACTGGAAAAGATTTTCTCACAAAAGGTGTACCTGTAGATGCTGTGGTGGTGGTGGAAGCAGCCACCAAGAAGGAACTTTGAGACATCCTCATCTGTTCATTCTCCAAACAAAGTTCTTGAACAATGGACAGATACGGGAAGCACGTCTTTTCGTCAGCGACACTTACACTCCGATCGCTGAACTACCTCACACACTTTACAAGGCTGCAAAGAGATCTTCTGAAAGAGCTAGGAGATACTCTACAAGGTTCATTAGCTGCGGGGGTGACTGAGAAAGTCTCCTTCCAGCTATCCACCGTAAATTCTATTGTCATCTCCTCCATGAGACTGATATCTTATGCAGCGGATGGAGCGAGTAGGGCTGTGGGTTCAGGAATTTCCTTGAGGAGACACTCCTGGATGCACTTGTGTAATTTTGCAGAACTTTTTAAGTCTACCTTTACTAATGCCCCTTTTGATGGTTCCTCACTTTTTGGATCCAAAGTAAAAGACACTCTCACCAGATGTGAGCAGGAAGGGAAAACTCTCTCTGCCTTTGGAGTACATTTTTCTATACCTTCAATACCTTGCCCTAAAGGTCAGAAGAGTGGAAAAATGTGGTTCAAAAGATCCCAGGGAGCTTTCCAAGTCGCATGAGGTGAATCCTTCCCCAGGGGCAGAGGAGGAGGCAACAATGGTACATGTCATCCTAGAGGCAGACGGGGTCCGCAAAACTAGGGTGACCGTGATTCCTTTTGCAGACGTCCCTATCAGTGCTCCTGAACATAGGGCCCGCCTGCTGTACTCTGGAGGCAGTCAGGGGATGTTTGTCTTTGTACCCAGAAGCCAGGCAAAGTATCACAAGACATGTGGGTACAAAGCATAATATCCAGAGGATATTCCTTTCCCTTTTGGCAAACTGTCCCACATGTCAGAACAATCGTGGATGTTCAACCCAATCGAAGGGAGCAAGCAACTGTAGAAATCCAAAAGTTGCTGGACAAAAGAGTCATCCAAGAAGTCCCCGCAGACCAAACAGGATCACTTACTCAAGATTCTTTGTGGTGCCAAAAAGAACAGGGGACTGGAGACCCATATTGGATCTCAGCAAGTTAAACGAATCTTTCAAAAAGTCAAAGTTTTGAATGGTGACACTGCAGTCAGTACTTCCCTTCTTAGGGAAAAATGATTGGATGTGCTCAGTAGACCTCCAAGATGCGTACTACCACATAAAAATGGACAGAGCATCAAGGAATCCTGCTTCGTTCTGGGAGCCAGTCATTATCAGTTCTGAGCTCTGTACTTTGGTCTCACTACAGCCCCTAGAGTGTTCATCAAATGCATGGCAGTAGCAACGGCTCACTTGAGACATCTTGGATTCCAAGTATTTCCTTATATGGACGACTGGCTCCTAACTGCCACCACCAAGCATCTACTCCAACAGGCCAGGGATGTGACATTGGAAATCTGTGCTCAGCCATAACAGTCAGTTTACAAAAATCTGCTTCGTTTCCCTGTCACTATATTACCTTCATAAACGCAAACCTAGACACTGTTTACATGATGGCACCTCTTCTAGCTGACAGAATTTCAGCCCTCAGACAGCAAATACTTCACCTTCTTCCAAAGGACAAGGTAAAGGCAAAGGTAGTTCTGAAACTTCTAGGGACAATGGCTTCAACCATAACACTAGTTCCTCTCACCAGGATGCAAATGAGAATCCTTCAATGGCTCCTATTCTCCCAATGGTCACTCCAAGAACTTACTATGTCCCACTTGATCAGAATAACGGAGTCATGCAAAAAGGACCTATAGTGGTGGAATCAGTCCAACCATGTGACTTTCGGGAGACCTTTTATTCCACAACTTGCTACAGTGACCACGGATGCTTCCCAGATAGGGTGGGGGGGGGGGCATTATCTGTGAAGGACGGTCCAAGGTATATGGCAAGACCACGAGGCCCATATCAGTGTTCTGGAGATGAGAGCAGTGCTTCTGGCATTGCAAGCACTCCACAACTCTCTTCCACTGGGGACAATTGCAATACAGTCAGACAGTATGTCGGTGGTTTGGTACATAAACAAGAGGAACCAGATCATACCCACTTTGTCGAGAGGGTCTGAGAGTTTTGGCAGTGAGCAATTTCTTCCCAACACTTTCAAGTAGCAGTGCACATCCTGGGGAAATCCAACGTGATAGCCAACAAGCTCAGCAGGGCAATATTAATGCCTCACGAGCAGTCTCTGAACCAGAACATAATGGAAGAGATTTTCCGAAAATGGGGTCAGCCTTGCTGCCATCTTTTTACCACTCCCATGAATGAGAAGTGCAGCAGCTACTTTGCCCTAATTCTCCCGCTGAGGGAGACACCAAGAAATGCACTTGTACATGATTGTCCCTCTTTAAGCCTTTCCCCCATTTCCCCTCATACACAAAGTCATCCAGAAAGCAAAATCCTTGGGAAACAGGATGATTCTCATTTCCCCATGTTGGCCTTGGCAGATTTGGTTCCCCTTCCTCTGGCCTCATCTTCAGGAGAAGCCGTGGGCTCTGGACCCAGTTCCAGACCTTCTGACACACGTCAGGAGCACTTCATCCTTCTCTCCACACCCTCAACTTGACAGCATGGCTGCTCCACTTCCCAGTTTAGTCAGGTTTCAAAACTTCACTCCAGCAGTCAAACACATATTGATGTCCTCTCATAAATTTTCTACTAGAAAACCATATACTAGCAAGTGGAAAAGATTTTTTCACTGGGCTCAAAATAGAAACATTGACCCTTTTTCTGCACCTGTTCAGTCCATTTTAGAATTTCTGGCAGAACTCTTCCAGCAACTATTAGTGTCCAGCTGGCTGCAGTTTTGAATTTCCACATTGGTGACCATTCTCCTAACTTAATGTCACACAGGTTATGTAAAGCATTTTTAAAGGGCACTTTTAGTGAGACCTCTTTTTAAGGAACAACTTTTTCCTTGGGGTTTAAATTTTGTCCTATCTCAACTGACATTGCCACCGATCGAGCCTTCTTCATCATGTGACCTCAAATTTCTTTCCTGGAAGACCAATTTTCCAGTAGCTGTAACATCTGCCAGAAGAGTCGCAGAGTTGCAAGCACTGTCAATCAGAGCTCCACATCTGATCCTTTCATAAGGATAGGGTATCATTCCGAACTAATCCATCCTTTATACCTAAGGTTTGCTCTGAATCCAATATCAATCATCCATTGAGGTCCTGGTGTTTTTCCCAACCATAGCAACAAGGCAGAGTATAAACTCCATCAACTGGACGTGCATAGACAGACCAGATTCTATTTGCATAGAACTAAAGATTTCAGGAAATCTGATCAATTATTCATCTCCTCTGAGGCAAAAAAGGGTATGCCAGTATCTAAAGTCACCCTTTCGTCACCCTTTCAAATTGGCTCTCAAGTTGCATCACCTGTGTCTATACCTCCATTAATAGCTACCATTCAGAATTAGAGGTCACTCAACCAGAGCATTAGCTACATCCTCTGATTTTCAGGCAAGAACGTCTATGGACAGTATTTGTGCTGCAGATATGTGGGCCGATCCGCATACGTTTATCACTGATTACATAGTGGATTTTGGCCTCCAGGGACAGGGCCTCCTTTGGTTCCACTGTGCTCAAAGATGTACTCTCGTGAGCCACCTGGGAAAAAGGTGCTAGGGATGCTTTTCCATCCAAGTATGAATGAAGGTGAGATAGAACAACATAACATAAAGAAGTTATGTACTCACCATGACGTTCCATGTTTGTTGTCCATCTTGCCATTCATTCTTACGACCGCTCCCTCCTTCCCCTGTCCAAGGACTCCTAGAGGACCTGGTGGTGATCTTTTCTCTTTACATGAGCTCTTTCACTCTGTTTGTTTCTCCTTGATATGGGGGTCATACATATATCAATATATATATATATATATATATATATATATATATATATATATACATATATATATATATATATATATATATATATATATGTATTACTCATTAGTATGTTAGCAGCAAACAAGATCTGGAGAGTTGCAGCACTGCATCATCAGATACCTATCTTGCCATGAGCCAAGTTTGAGACTTCCAGCCGTGTATTCAGCTGAATCGGAGCTGAGGATCTGCTCCGAATCCATCCAAGTAAGAATGAGTGGCGAGATGGACAACAAACATGGAATGTTATGGTGAGTACATAACTTCTTTTTTTCTTTTGTCTGAAGGATCAGATGGAATACCTCAGTATGTTAGTATAGGAGGAGGTAGCGGGCTACTTTATGGAGGTTAGCAGTCTGATATGTCTAAAATAATTACATTCGATACTCAAGGGAAAAATTAAAAAAAAAAAAAAACTTTCATGACCCCAACTATTCCATCTAGTGTAAAGAAGTCAAAAGATTAATGGAATATGTTTGACAAGGGGCTTTTCAGAGCATGTCCGTGTTTTCAGCCCTCTAATCCAGCTGCCTTTCATTTTAAGAGGAAAACGGTCCCCCTCTTCTTCTGAGAAGAGGAAGAACTTGATTATGCATCTCAAGTCTCCTCTACTGTCCAATTTGAGTCAGAATCGGAGGACAACATCTGTTCTGATTCTGCAGTTGAGATTTCTTTCTTAGAAACTATTTTTAAAATGAAAGACTTTATTTCCTGCTGGAAAGGAAAAGAAAGTTCAGAAACTGAGAAGAGATGTTATGACCTCTTTCATGTAGATTCTTCAAAACCCTTAGCTATTCCACCTGTTATTGGGACCTTGGAGGATGCATTCAGTTCTGCATGTTCTTCCCCTTATGCTCTCCGCCCTGAAGACTGTACCTTTATAAAGTGTCTGAGTTACACAAATTACTTTTCTGAAATCCTCTAGCAGACTGCTGTCATCTCCTTGAATAAGGAGGGCCTTCCTAAGCCCATTACCTCTTTCCAGTCCCATACTGAGTAACAAAGATTAAAGGGCATTTGAAAGATATGGAAAGATGATTTCATCTTTGACCTTCAGAGCTATAAATAGTCAAGCCCATATGACCAAATTCCGTCTTGGCACATTCCCAGACATGAATCAGCTAATTTCTAATTTTACCTCCTTCCATTGCCAAATCCTGTCCGACTAATTTACTTTCTTCTGTACCTCATGTTAAAAAAATGCCCTTAACTGTTCTTGTGATGCAGCTGATGCAGTATCAAGAGATGCAGCCACATAATCCATAATGTGGGAATATGTCTAGCTGAGATTACAGAATCTCACTGGGGGTGTTGAATCTCAAATCCTTAATGCTCCATTAAATAAAGAAGTCCATTTTGGCAGCTCTTCCTCTGAGGTCCAAAAATGAAATGCTTTGACAAAAGGAGCAAACCAATTCAGGGAGTAAAATGATTTTATTCTCACGCTAGTTCAAAAGTATTGTAGAAACTATCCTACCAGCCCAGAGCTCTTTTTTTAGAAATATTTTAAACCAGAGCAGCAAAATACAGGAAAGCAACAATACAAAAAGAAATAGTAGGGGGATAACAAGAATAAAGGAAATGGCCCCCAAGGGTCTGCCTAATCAAAGAAAATGCATGACTATGTAAGCACTCCCCCCCCCCCCCCCATCCTAGCCATCCTTACAAAATGGCAGGAAACCTGTGTCTTTTCCTACCATTTTGGAAGTAAATAAACAGATGATTGTGTACCACAGATAATCAAACAGGTCTTCGAATGGGAGTGGGATTCTTTTCTTCCAAAGTCAGGAATTCCTCTTCATCCAAAAAGTCACACACACCTGTTTCCTCCCATTTAGTCATAAATGTTGGTACAGGGCGTTATAAAACCTGTTTTCTTAGCTGGGAAAAGGATTTTAATCTAGGATGCTTCTAGCACCCAAGACAGAAGGTGGCTGGAGACCAGTAGTATACCTTTCAGTTCTGAACTTATTCCTAAAAATTCCAAAGTTCAAAATGCTTACCCTCCAAAGTCTGTTTCCCCTCATTCCTTCCCACTGCTTTCAAATTACATTAGATCTTAAGGATACTTGTCACTAAATTCCCATTCACAAAGACTCCAGGCTTTATGTAATTTGTTTTTTTTTTTTTTTTTTTGCATCTGGATTACGTTTTCATTTTATATCCTTATCTTTTGGACTGTCCACTGCTTCAAGGGTATTCAGTGAATGCTTGCCACTAGTAATTACTTTTGCAAAATTCAGGAAATCCACATTATCCCTATCTGGATGATTGCATCATCCTAGCAGAGTAGTTGAAGTCACCCTAACATCTCTTATTTATACTGTACATCTTTTTCAAAACCTAGGCTTCAAATTAAACTGGAGAAATCTTCCCCAACTCCTTCAAAAGGTTGAAATTTCTGGATAGTTTGTTAGAATGATGCCCTAACTCCCTCTGGAAAAAGTTATTTTTTGCCATCTGTGGTTTTTATCTGGTTCATCAGTCAGTAACCACTGCAAGAGAATATGTTAGAATTCTAGGCTATTAGTTATTTTGTTTCCCTTATCCAAACTCTGTATGAAGAAGATTCAGTGGCTGCTAATATCAATTTGGACACAGCACCAGAATATATCCTTTCATGTCCATGTCCTGGCTTTGTCAAAAAGGAACTCTTATGGTGGCAAATCATATCCGGGGGGCATGAATCCGGGTCTTCCTCTTTCTCCTTCCACCCCAGGCCTGTCTGTAGCAATACACATTTCAGATTTTGTGTAGGGGGAAGTGTCCAAGGGAATCAAAGTCCATAGGACTTGTACATATTTCAGGAAGTAACTCATCAACATTAAGGAAGTATTGACCCTGATAAATGAATTAAAAGCTTTGAATCAGCTGTGGACTCCAGGACCGCTAGGGATGATTATAGACAACCTTACTGTGATGTGGTACAAAAATGGATCGGATTGTACTCAGTACAGACTACCCATGATTGCCTGGGAAGTCTCATCTCAGCTCAGTCTCTTCCTTCAGGCAACTTACATTGCACTGGGGCAGATCCAGGATAGACCCTTGCAAATGGTTGTTATATCCAGAGCTCTTCCAAGAGATTGCACACCTGTGGGAAACTGCCCAAATAGATCTTTTTATTCCCATTCACAACAGACAGTTAAAGAAATTCTGTACCAGAGCACCTTGCAGAAAGGCCTGGAAGACAGATGCATTTTCTTTTCCCATGGTTGGAATGCATCTTTTACCTCCCTTATTTTCCTCTGATAACCAGAGTTCTCCTAAAGATGCAGAATGACTCTCCAAAGTCAACTCCCTTTGGGCCTAGACACCATTGTTTCTCCCTTCTTATGAAACTGGCCAGGGGCAGTTGCCACAAACTTCATTACTGAGTGAATCTCCCCACACAGGACAAGGACTTCACTAATGCACCCAACCTGCAGGACCTACATCTGACTGTCTGGAAGATAGATTTTTTCTTCCTACTTAGGCACCCTTTTCTGAGCACGTACAACAGGTGTTAAAGAAGGCTAGAAAACCTGCTACTAGAAAATCGTATTTGACAAAGTGGAAGAGATTTTCTAGTTAGTGCCACAGGAGAGACCAGGACCATTCCAGAGTAGAGGCCTACTCTTGTTCTCCAAACATCAACCCCCATTTTCTACATGGTGGTTAGGGTGTTATGTCAACTATCACTGTTTCTGTGGATTCAGCACCACTCTCCTACCACCTTTGACAGTCATGCCTGACAGTCAATGCCTGACAGTCATAGGTCATCTCTCACACAATCAATCCATCTTTTTTGTTGTATGCCTTTATTTCCTTTTGCCTTCTTCATGACTGTTCAAAATCTTCACCAGACTGACTTCTATTTTTGTACACATGTCCAATCCACTGTAATCTGTTGTCTTTGACCTACTCTGCAATTGAAGCTACTTTAGTTTCTGCTCTGATGCCCTCATTTCTCCATCTCTGCTATGCTCTGCATCCTGCCACCTGTCTCTGGCACTTTATCTCCATCACCTCTAGCTTCCTCAGCTGCTCTGCCCTTACTCCCCAGGTTTCTGTGCCATAGTGGTACTGGTCGCACCACTGTTTTGTACATGTTACTTTTTAACTTCTTCACCATTCTTCTGTCACACACACTACCCCTCATGGCACTTTAAGCCAGTTTGCTGCAGCCCCTCTGATTCTAGCTTTGAGCTCCTCATTCAGACTTCCGTTCTCCTTCTCCACCCCTCCAGATATTTATAGCTATTAACCTTCTCCACTATTTTTCCTTCTATTTCAGTTTTCAGGTTCTTCTGATTTCTCCCATTTGCTGCCATTACAGCTGTCTAATCTGTACTCCATTTCATCCCATGTATCTTAATTTTCCATTCCATTCCCATATCATTTGCTGAAGTTCTTGGTCAGAGCCTACCTGCAATGCCACTTTGTCTGCATACATCATCTTTGTTGAGCTGACCCCTCAAGTCTATTTGCTGATGTAGTCCATTACCAGTATGAGTGGCAGTGGGCTCAGACCTGAAACCTGATGCACACCCACTTCCAGATGGAACCTCTGAGTGAGATCGCACACTGTATAGCCTGCTCTAATTTTACCAGTGTTTCTGTGACTTCCAACCACTGCAGGACTGCCTAAATTATCTTTCTTGGGACCTTGTCATATGCTTTCTGCAAATCTAGGAATGCCCAGTTGGACTCTTTCTTCATCTCTAGCTTCTTCTCAAGCATTGGGTCAGTTGTGCTGTTTCATGATCTGAATCCAAAGTGCTTATCTGCTATCTTACTTTCTACTACTCTGTATATTTGTTTATCAGTCACCTTCTCCGAAACTTTCTTACAACATGACTGAAGTTTGATACCTCTGTACGGTCTGCAGTTGAGGATGTCCCCTTTCTTCTTTTACATTGGCACTAGTATGCTTACTTTCCAGTCATCTGAGATCCACCTTTCTTTCCACATTGCTATGAGTACCCTCAGGAGCCATATGTCTCCTGTCTCACCCAGTATTTTGATCATGTCTGCTGTGACCTCATCTGAGCCTCCTGCTTTCCCTGACTTCATTTTCCTTAGTGCGGTTTTTACTTCTTCTAGGGTCGGCTCTTCCTTCATTATAGGCAGTGTCTGAGGCAGTACAGCTTCTTGTAGGGTTTTCTTCATTCTAAAGCTTATGAAAGCACTCCGTCCTTTTCAGCATTTCTCCCCGGACCTCCACTGAAAATTGTCTTTGTTCCAGGTCGGACTTTCCTGGTAAACAAATGTTAAATATAAATAAATAAAATCTGCTTCTGATTTCTTGTGGTCTGGTGAACAGTTTTTTACTGGCATCCCTGATGGATATCAGACTATCTTATATATCTTTCGGCCTTTGCGTTGAAACCAGATATAGTTTCTTTGTGCAATCTACCAGGCCACTTTCCAGAAGCTGGTAGAATGCTCGATACCCTGTTCTTTGTTATTGCATCTCCTCTCTTAGACTGTTTGTTACCTAACCAGTAGTCCTTCTTTGCCTGGTCTGTCTTTTATATCTCCCATTTTTTTCCTGCACTTCTTACTTTTGATGACTTCCTGGACTTCTGCATTCCACCACCATTCTGTTTGTACCTTTTTTCTATACCTGGCTTGGCCACATATCTGTTCTGCAGTCCTCACACATGCTGTTTTGAGGCACTACCATTGTTCTTCATCTCCATGTATTTCTTCTTCCTCCTGAGATGCTAAAGCCCTGAGTAATTCCTTGACTATTGTGCTTTCTCTACAGTCAACTTCCAGGTCTTCAGCCTAGTGTCAGCTATTGTTTGCAGCTGAAAGTGGCAATCAGTGTTTTATACTGTGGGCAGACTGTTTCACTGGGGATGACTTTTACAATAGCTGATTCTAATCCAGTACACTTTCCTTACTATGAGGAAATCTACCCGAGTTGTATGTTAGCCACTCTTGTATGTGATTTTGTCACTGTCTCTCTTACTGAACCATGAGTTGACCACCATCAAGCCATTTACCAGACAGAAATCTGTAATGGCTTTTCCTTATTTATTCCTGTTGCCCCACCCATGTGGACCAAAGCAGTCCTCATATCCTGTTTTGTCTGTCCTGATATGTGCATTCAAGTCATCAGTTATTAACATCATTTCATGTTGTCTTGCTTGATCTAGACGGTCTATCAACTGCTGTCTGAATGCACTCTCTTCCTCTTTCTTACAACCCTGCTGTGGGAGGAAGAGTATTAATAGTGTCCTATCCTTACACTGGAGTCTGATTGCCATGAGTGTATCACCAATTCTGATGACATCCCTCACTGTCTTCTGAAGCTTCTCCCTCACCACAATTCCCACACCATTTCTAGTCTAGTCTAGTAGACTCTGGACCCTAAGCCAAGTGGTTTTGCTGCACTGCCCTTCCATCTGGTCTCCTGGATACAGTCCAGCCTCCTCCTCTTCACCATCATGTTATCCACTTCTAAGCTACTTCCTGTCAGTGAACCTGCATTCCTTGTAGCAGTCCGTAGGTCATGTTTGGCAGGTTGATTCATTTTATGCCCAGCTTTCACTCAACAGAGCTATCCCAGGTAACCTAACTTGGGCAAGTGGACACCAGCCAGCCAGTAGCTTATTGACTCAGGGCTACTGGGCTTTAAGGCATGTACACACTGGCAAATATGGGTACATACACTCTTCCCACTATTAGCATGGATCCCTGGCATATGTTGGAGTAGACCGGGTCACCAACCTACTTATCAGCAAATGCCCATACCCATTTGGCAACACTAGTCAACATGATCAAATCACCTAGAGCCAGTTTTTACATTGAGTGGCCAGTCCTAACATGGTGAGCAGTTGATGCCCAAAATAGTTGGTCAGTACAATTCTCCTCCCTATAGTGCATCATGTATAGACTGTGCTGCTGCCCACAGCTCTATTCATATGTGAGTTTGAGGTGAAAACAGCTTGATTTTGGGAGGTTGGAGAAACCTCTCAGAGATTTAGGAAAAACATGGACACTCCACACAGGCATTAGCCAGAGGTCAGTATTGAACTAGTTGGAATAGTTGGGAGGGTGGCCTAATGGTTAAGGTGTTTGCCTCACAAACACAAGGTGCAGGGTTTGAGTCTCACAAGGGATAATTGGCTAGGCTAGGCTTAAAATGGCTCGCAAGAGCAGTTAGCTTAGTACTAACCTATGAACACTATGAACAGTGTACTTTGTGGATTTGAGGTGAAGACCTCTTAACCATAATGGCAACTGGTCGTTCAGCCTGGATATTTGGTACCTGTGTGAATTGTTCAAATCAGGCCTATCCTACACTCCTATCAAGGTGCATCTATTGGCCATTTCTACTTGTCTATCATTAGATCCCACCCCTTTTTTCACTGTTTCAAATAAAGCAATTTCTGAAGAAGGGAGTGTTATTTCTGACCACCTAGGAAACAGGTGGTTCCATCATGGGATGTTAAGTGCCTCCCTACTGAAATGTCGGCACTCAAAATACCAAGAGCCGTCAAGCCGGATCTCAAAAATTGCTTTTCTGCTTAAAACTTCTTTTTGCAAGGGGCAAGTGCCTTACATTCCACATGTTGGGATCAAGCACGCACTACACCCCCAAACAGATATATACCAACTCTACGACTGTCATGCCTCAGAGAAAAGGGAATATTCTGAGAAATGGCATTTCGGGCTTGGTATATCCAAGTCTGATCTGTCGGCCATTCAGTCTCCGTAGTTTGTGACTCACTCTAGTGAGTCAAGACATTTCAAATGTTTACCTGTTAAGCTTGTATTAATAAAATTAACTCTTTATGTATTTGAACCAGCCTCATAGGTTTACTTGAAGTTTTGGACTTGGAAAACTGTTTTGCTCACTAATTTGACCTCAGCTTGAAGAGTATCTAAATTGCAATCTCTCATGTCTTTCCAGCCCTTTTTGATTTTTCCAGGGACAGAATAACCTTAAGAACCAACCCTACCTTTATGCCCAAGGTTGTATTTGAGTTTACCCTAACTCAGATACATACTCTTTCCCCCATAGTTCTTTCCTCAGCCCCTAAACAGGGGAGAAAGAATTCTACATACTTTGGATGTCCTGGCAACTCTAAAGATTTCAGAACAACTGACCAGCTCTTTAATTCCTTTGATGGAATTAAAAAGAAACGGACATTGTCAAAGCAAACCATTTCAAAATGTTTGTCTCATTCTGTCCGTTTCTTTAACTCTAACCATAGATCCCCCTGGTCAAGTTTTATTCTGTTAGAGCTGTGGCTACTTCTGGAGCTTTTTGGAAAGGGGTGGACTTTAGAACTATTCTAAAGGAAGTGACTTGGTCATTTGTGAATGCATTTACTAAACGTTACAAAATTAACTCATTTTCCAGTGCCAAAACAGGATTTCTAGGTCTGTACTTACTTTCTTTCTCTGATGTATATTTTTTCGCTTACTTATTTCCGGGATGATATTCCCTTTCCCTCCTTCTGCAGTGACACAGAATTACAAGTTTGTCCACACTGTTTTTTTCTGGTTATAGCCTATGTTAGTTGGAGGCAAGACAGCTGTGAAGTTTGGCACCTGTACACCCTCGTGCTAACTCGTATTTACAGTGTGCCTGGAAAGTGCCCAAAAGCTGTTATGTACTGGCGAGGCATCTGATCCTTGGCAGGAAAGATTCCGTATAGCTTTATGCTACTGTGATGGTGATCTATTCTAACATCTACTGTTATGGTAAGTTCACTTGCATAACTGTACTTTTGGCTTCTCCCTGCTTCTCTTTTGGATGTGGTTTGATATTCCTGATTATGACAAGCTTATGACAGTTGTATCAAGTTTGCATCCAGGACTGGCCTTAAGCCAGTTGGACCAATGTGGCCCAGTAAGGCTCTGCTCCCTCAGGGGGCCCCCACACTAGGCTATGACAGGATTATTATACCATACATATAACCTAAAGGCTTTCCTGAGAGACACTACAGGCATTTTTCTTCTGTAGTCTTGCTCCCAAAGTACTTAAGTCTAGTGTTATTAGAAACTACAGCTTCATGCCTCTTGTACATATCTCAGCATTTGACTGCTCGTACTCCCACAGTAGTCATTTGCTGTTGCAGAGTGCTTAATAGGGTTTACAACACAAAAGTGTTCAGATTAACTATCTGGTTTTGTGTACCACTTGAAAAAATGTCTGAGAATATAAGATCTTGCTTATTTTGAAGATAAATTGAGAGGTACTTTTTTTTTTGTTGTTCTGTAGCTGATATGGGGTTTATGAATGGTTGTTAATGAATAAAATTACAATAAATATAAATGTGTAATAGTCAGTGTCTGACAGCATGAAAACATGAGTAGTAAGCATCAAAAAATTTAGATACTGTGATGTGAGGTAATATCTGATCACTAAGACTTGTTACAGAATATTACCAATTCAGCAATATGGCAGAGAAATCCTTGTTGCAGTCACAGATAGGAGCAAAATAATCCCAGAGAAATGAAAACAGAAAAATTATTCAGTTCATTGAAAGTGATAAAATAGTACTACCACAGTGAAAAACAACCAAAGAAATGATAAACATTAATCAATACCAATCCAACAGTGGCAGTGTAAGGGCAAGCATGCAGAGAAGTGTAAATCATGACAGGATGTTGCATAAATGAACATAATCATAAGTAGATGTGATGCAAGAATGTGTCAGTAAATTAAGTAGTAAAATGGGTAATGAGTACCTGCACACTGTCACAACATTATATCATGTAACGTTTCTATGGAGAAAATAAAGTACAAAAAACAAAATACTTGCAGTAAGTACAATTTGTTCGGCATGGGATGGGAAGGAGAGTAGGGCATGCCTCAAACAAGAGGGAATACAAGAAAGAAAAGACTTAAAAAATCAAATACAGTAAAATCAAATGAAAAACTGAAGGGGAACAAGGAGGGATTGTGTAGCTATCTCCAGGTTCAGGAGATCTAAGCAGTACTATAACATTTGGGAACATATTTCTTGGTAAACCAGGGTGTCCGTAACATTTGACACACCATGTAGGTAGAGGGCCTCAGTGACCCATCTAACACATGCTTTACAGTGTACCTCAGTAAGTTAAGCAGATTCTGAGAGAGGAACTTGTGGACATGTTGGATGGGGGGGGGATCCAGAAGTGCAGTATTTTATTTGTTTTAACATGTCTTATTACAAAATATAAACTAATAAACACATTGTTTTGTTACAATGCACAGTAATAGCATGCATTTCTGACAGTCTAAAATAGTAAAATAGTATTACATTCAAGTAGCCCTTAAGTGGGGGTGTGGGTTGTAGATGAGGAGCCCTATCAAAATGGGTCAAGTTGGACCAACAATTGCTAAGACTGACCCTGTTAGCAACTAACAGCCAGAAGACTGTATCATTTTCCAACTAGGGTGTTTCTTGCCAATCTTGATGACCTAGGTCCAGTGATTTTTCAGATCTCTGCTCCTTTCTTAAGACTTGACATTTTTCCATCTGGCTTGAAAGAAGCATTGGTCGTCCTTATCTTTAAGAAACCACTGCAGGTCCCTCTCATCTTTGACATATACCATCCAGTCTCTAGTCATCTATTTCTAAGACAGGTTATTGAGAATGTCATGTTTAAGCAATTTGAGACTTGTCTTGTTTTCAGTGGGCTTGTGGACCTATTTCAGTATAGGTTTTGCACTAGCCATAGTATGGTGACTCTCTCTCTTTCGGCTTTTCCCAGTTAGTGGTCGCCACAGCGGATCACCTTGTCCACTCATGATTGCTCTTGTAAAAGTAGTTGATCTTCAAATGTCCCACTATCAGTGATGCTATTCAGTTTTGACCTTCCTGGATCTCTCTGCAGCACTCGTCACTGTAAACTACAACATTTATGATGGAGTATTTACATGCATACTATAGTGTATCCACAACAGTCAACTGAAAAAAACAGACCCAGTATAGCTTGTAAATATATTTTAAGCACTTTCATCCCAAATCTAGAAAGGACTTTATCAGCAAAAAGATTATTCATATTAAAAACATTTAAATATGTATGGAACATAATAACTTGACTGTCACATCCAATAAAAATAAAATAAAAACTCTAGCACGGCACAGTGGTGCAGTGGTTAATGTTGTCTCCTCACAGCAAGAGATGCTCTGGTTCAATTCTCGGCCTGGGTGCCTTCTGTGCAGAGTCTGCATGTCCACCCTGTGATTGCATGGGTTTCCTCTGGGTACTCGGGTTTCCTTCAAGTTTCCAAAGACATGCTTCTGCAGTGTTTCTCTCCAGGCTTCCGCTGAAAATAGGCTCTGTCCTAGTCAGAATTTCCTGGTCAACAAATGTTAAATAAATAAGTAATAATAAAAATCCACATCTACTTAAAACCATATTACTAATATATTAAGTAGAAAAATAGTAATAAATAAATTGTGACTAATGAACTATGCATGATCCTAGAATTTCATATAGGTACACTATACCAAATTATTTCTGATATGCTTTTAACTTTAAAAGACATGTAATGGACAATTAGTCATTCATTAAGTCCAGTTAGTGTTATATCCTCAACATGATAGAATGGTTTATATCTTCCCTCTCAGGCAGTACACTAAAGGTCTCTTCTGGAATTAACACCTCTTTCTCCTACTTTTTTGAGTGTTGTACCACAGGGTTCTGTCTTAGGCACACTTTTGTATACAGTGTATATGCTGCCACTGGGAGATCTTATTATGGAGAGTGGTTTAGCATACCACAGTTGTGCTGATTATAGCCAACTGTTCCTCTATTTTCTACAGGATGATATAGTATATGTTTGCTCCCTTGCTTTTAACCTTGAGGCCATATAGTTGTGACCTAGTTTTAATTGGTTCAAAATCAGCGCCTCTGAAAATGATGCCCTCACAATTCATCTTACCTTGAGGGGAATCTGCCCTATCACAACCTAACTATATAATTTATGGTGGTATCAAGCTTGAATTTCTTAATAAGGTGTAGTCCTGGACTGCAGGCTTAAATCTGGGGACCAAATCTCTGCTATTACAATAACATCTTGTTTCCACTTAAGAAATATCTCCAGGATTAAGCATCTTTTATCCAACGCTGACCTTTCTGTAGTAGTTCATGCTTTGGTCTTGTTCTGGATGGATAACTGTACTGTCCTGTACCTGAAACTCCATAACTCTGAGCCTGATCATTTGCAAATGGTGTAGAACTTTGCTGCTAGGTTGTTGACTGTTACATCTCATTACCAACATAGTATTGCATATTCTGCACAGCCTATATTGGCTTTGGCTCTGGTACAGAAATAGGAGCAAGGTCTTGGTGTTAAGTTACCTGCCCATCCCCAACTTAGGTCCCTCTTTCTTGAAGGAACTAGCTGTGCTGTATTGCCCCTCACCTGTGGAACTTACTGCACGAGTGGCTTCCTTGGCCAGTTTCCATGAGTCATTAAATATCTATTTATTTGAAATAGCCTTTAAAGGTGTGGGTTGAGATGTACACTGTTTTTATTTTATTAAAGTGTACCTATTATTTGTGTGTGTGTGTGTGTGTGTGTGTGTGTGTGTGTGTGTGTGTGTGTGTGTGTGTGTGTGTGTTTTTTTTACTCTGTTTCATGTGATATTTATTTTTTTCACTTATCTTATTTACTAATATTGCAATCATTGTTTTGTGATAAATAAATAGTGTAGAAGTTGTAGTTGGAAATGACTTTTAACAGAATAATTCCAAAATGTATTTTTTCATCAGAAAGCAGTCCTAAAAGTGATGAAGTTCTGTGGGGTTATGGCAATTCCTCTTTTGTACAAGATGTTAAGGAAGATCATCAGAAAGAGGGTCCTCACCTTAGAAAGATATAGCAGCATTTTGCTGCAGGTTCTTCCTAGCATTGAAGAAGGAATGTCTGTGAAGTCTAAATCTATGTATTTTTTCTGAGCTCATCAAGTACCTTAAGGTCAGAATACTCAACATGATGACAGTGCAGACCATTTTGTCCTTTGTTTTTATTCAGGAAGGATGAGGTGGTGGGTCTACTTCAGAACATTGAAATCTCATAACATTGAGACCATAACATCGAAAATTCAAAACACTGAAAACCCAAAACAATGAAACTTCAGAACATTGAAACTTAGCTTCATAACATTGAAAAGTACATTGCACGTGTAAATAAGATCCCCTCCACCTATAACAACACGTAACTAACAAACACACTTTCTACTACGTTTTTGCAGGGTGCAAGTCCCCCTGCACACACCCCCCCGTAAATTAAATATACCAACTCCATGATCGCACTACAATGGAAAAAAGTTAATTTCCTAACCTCAGTGTATGGTGATCCTGATACAGTGAGGTTAGGAAATGTAATTTTTTCCACTGTAATGCAATTTTTGAGTTGGTATATTTCATTTACAGGGGGTGTGAGGGGGTGCAGGGGGGCTTTCCCCCCTGCAGAAACGTAGTAGAAAGTATGTTTGTTAGTTAGGTGGTGTTATAGGTGAGGGGGATGTTATTTACATGTGCATTGTAGTTTTCAATGTTATGAAGCACACTTTCAATGTTATGAGTTTTCATTGTTTTGGATTTTCAGTGTTTTGGGATTTCGATGTTTTGGTCTCACTGTTTTGAATTTTAATGTTATGAAATTTCAGTGTTTTGAAGTAGACCTGTGGTGATATGTATGGCCACAGTAACCACAAAAATGGGTTTGTCAGGTTCCTGGTAGGGAGGCAAGGTCATCAGTTTGCATTTCTTCCCTTTGTTGTCAGAATTGCTGTCCAGGTATTTGTTGGATATCTGACCCCAGCTGTCAACAGCACTTAGACTGAAAGTGATTCACATGTATTTATGCATGTATGAAGGATTGCCTAATCCAGGCTTAGTCCATTCACCAGTTGATTGATGGTGCCTTTGTGCTAACTCTGCTTCTGTACTTCTTTGGCTTTGCTGTCAAAGAGAGGAAGTCAGATATGATTCCTGTACAGACTGTCATCTTCTTGAGGAAAATGTTAGATACAACTCAGCGGGTAGTATTCATAGCACAAGACAGGATATGTAGCAATGTTGTGATAAGCATTCAAGGCTATTCTTTTATGTACGCCTCTTGAAAGAGGTCACTGACAGTACAGTAGTCGTGTGATAGATAAGAAAAATAATGATTCAGAATCCAATCTTCTTTGTAGGTTAGCACTGCAACTGTGAGATATGAAATTGCCTAGGGGTTTATATCCAGGAAAAGGCAGCATGTAGTAAGCGACTTGGGTTAAGCATTCCAGGTGGCGGACAAGTAGAACTTGGTCCACAAATGCTGTAGCAGCACTTGAACAGCAAGGAAATTCCAGAGACGAAGCCATTCATGTTACAGGACAGTGCTCAGATTCTGTATTACTGCACCAAGGTCCATGATTTTGTTGAAAGAAACTGAACAAGGTGATCTGCATTATGCATTTTCTCCCATTTAATTGATTTAAAAGATTATGTTAAATGCACAGTGAAAACTGGCCAGCTGATCCTCATACCTTGTTTCTGGCCAAGGCAGTCATTCTTCTCCAACTTAAGGGAGATAGCAACCCATTTCTTCCATCTGCTATATGAGGACCTCCTTATTCAACAGTAAAGGAACTGTCAGTGCCCTGCATTTCTCAATGTGGATTTCTGGGGTTTTGATCCTGGGTAAGCTAGTATTGTCATATAGGGAAGACAGAGACTAGATGCTCCATAACTAGATAACTCTATTTTGTTATAGTGTGTGTTTTTCCCCTTGATCTAAACACGATCTAAACAAGGTTTGTGGCTTTTCACATTCATCTCCCAGCTGTTCTCGATTACCTTTCAAACTTAGCAGGTAAAGACTTGTTCTGTTCCTCTATTAAGGCTCACTGTGTAGTATGTCCAGCTTCGTTATTTTAGCAACTAGCTTAGTGCTAAATTTGCATTAAGTGCATATTTGAACTGTTTGTTACTGAAATTGGTGTGCCTTGTTTGCTGTAGCATAGACCAGATCCAGACCTGCTGAATCTAGCTTTATTTGCACAACTTGAGCACTAATCTATCCTTCTTAAAAGTATTCAATTGTAATTATTACTGCTTGGTAGTAACCTGATTAAAGTGTAGCTACCATTCTAAGCCTTGTGGTTTAAGCACTTGGGCTTCACACCAGTTGTTTTATATTAAAAAGGTTTGTGGTCTGCACTGTTGTGGCAGGGCAGGTAGCTTACATTCTTCTAAGTTGAGAACTGCTGATTGAAGGCTCAGTGTCTGTTATTCTAAAAGTGTATTAGTTCTGGTTTAAGCACTTGGGCTTCAGGCCAGTTATTTTACATTAAGAAGGTTCGTGGTCTGCACTCTTGTGGGAGGAGAAGCTGGACTCTGCCCTTCTGAGCTGGTAATTTCTGGTTAAAGGCTTATAGTGCCTGCATATTTGAACTGATTCTTACTGAAATTGGTGCGCCTCGTTTGCTGTAGCATAGACTAGATCCAGGTCTGCTGAATCTAGCTTTGTTTGTATAACTTGAGCACTAATCCAGACCTTCTTTTTTGGAGAAGGTTCCCCTGCACCCCATGGCAGGAGTGTGCAGTTAGAACTTGTCTGATTGAAGACTAAAGGAACAGGGCTCAGTTTTGAGATTTTTTTACTGGTTAATTGGGTAATTTGTTTAAAAGCCTTTTCTGATTGCTTGTAGTCATCTAAAGCTGTTTTAAGTGTATTTTTTACGGTGTGTAGTCATTTAAAGCTGTTTTAAGTGTTTTTTTTTTTTTTACTGTTTTTGCCTTATTTTTTCAAAAAAAACATTGTTTTCCTTGTTTCCCACCTTTCTAAGCTAGTGTATAGTCCAGTTTTCAGGCTGGTGCTGAAGTCAGGGCTGTGTTACAATTTTCTGAGTTGCCCATACCTTACTTGGATAGAGGGAGGTTTCTCTGTTCACCTGTGAGAGAGGGAGCTTTGAGCAGCCATCTGTCCCTGGAGGAGTGGTTCCAGCCCAGAAGTTAGTAGTTTATAGGCCATTTTGGGCTAATTTCTCTCTCTTTAATTTCCCTGCTGTAAAAAATGCGTTTGCATGGTTTTGCACGTTCCCGCAGCGCCATTTAGCTAGGGTTAAATTTATCCCGGCTCCACCAAGTCTCCTCTTCAGTTTTTCCCCTTGAAAGTAGTCTAACCTAAGCACTTAAAAAGCATCCTACAGTCCAGCACTTGCTCAGACCTAATAGCAAGCACTAATATACCCCGACACTTGATTACCCAGCAGGGCAAGGCTCATTATTCACCCCTCACCAACCAAGCGACTAAGCAGCTCACCCTACTATTCAGGCATGACCAAGGGGCAATTTCAGGTATACTCTCCAGTCCAGCTGATGAACCTGGGTATCCTGAGGCAATGTTACAACTGCCTCATGTACACAGACAACCCTCTCCTCCTACCACAAAACATTAACATATGTGAGAGATGCAATTATATAGCTAAATTGGAGGCTAAGCTCTCTCCACCCAAGACTGGAACAGGCAGTCATAAGGACAAGGTTAACACTTGCACCACACCTCCAGCCTCGCATAGACATACTAAACCAGCACTGGCAAAAAATACACATAAATACACAGTCATACTCGGAGGCTCTAAATAAAAACCTGCAAAAGCATCACAGACCTCCAAAGCAGACACCCAAAAAACCTGCACCTCCCGTCACAAACCAGACAACACATAAAACACAAAACGAATGTGCTGAACAATCACAGCCCTTAAGGTGAAATAACATACCTAACACACTAGTAATAGGTGACTCTACAGTCAGGCACACTGACGTCCCACTCACTAGGCTGGACAAGGAGAAAGTTACTGTTAGCTGCCTGTCGGGAGTCAGAATTTGCCACATAACACAAGCACTCAGGTCACTCCAGAACAAGTACAAATATGACTCTTGTCATTGTTCATGTTGGTGTGAATGACCGGAGATGTAACTCCCTGGACTGCATGAAAAGTGACGTGGAAGAGCTCTCTGATCATGTAGCCCAGGCGGATATGACCCTGACCCTGAGTAGCATCCTGCCCTCACCAAGAATGATACCGCAGTATAAAGAAAAAATGATCAATTTCAACAATTGGCTAAGCTTCAAGTGTCATTCAAAGGGGATCCAGTGTCTGTCAGCCTGGGAAGACATGCTTGACAAGCATCGTTGCTTCGCAAGAGATGGCTTGCACATGCCACCCCTAGGCTTTCAAATACTGGCCAAGGCTCTTGCTGCCCCATAGTGCCTTTTTTAGGCAAGGCTCAAAAGTCAAACCCACCTCCGTAAACAGCACAAATAAAAAAATGAGGGTTATGCTACTCAACACCAGGAATTTCAATCTCAAAATGCACGTGCTTGAAGCACTCCTCAGTATCGAGAACGTCGACATCTGTGCAGTAACTGAAACCTGGTTCAAGGCTCCACAGAGCACCCCAGCACTACCAGGCCACAAGTCATACCACACATTTCGGCCACAAAACATGGACTGAAACACAAAAGCAGGGGGTGTATCCATATTCATCAAGGATACCTACACCTCCAGGTTAGTGGCTCAGCATGATACCTCCGAGATCATCCATGTGCGACTAACATCAGGCAAATCTGCAATGCAAATTGTGGCCTGCTATAGATCACCCTCCATGAACCAGGACCACCACTTCGCCTTTCTGGAGACACTAGAAAACATGAAGATCCTACCGAACACCCTGATACTGGGCGATTTCAATTACCCTACTGTTAACTGGGAAAACTACTCAAGCACAAACTCCCAGGTCCAGCGCTTCCTGGAATTTATCAACTGAAATGCCCTAGATCAGCTGGTAAACTCCCGTACCAGAGGTGAAAATATATTGGACCTGGTCATCACCAACATGGTCGAATGGTGTTCTACACCAGAGGTCAACCCATCACTGGTTAGATCAGACCATAAACTAATCGCTCTGGATGTCCACACCACACCACCTCCAACCAAGGAAACCACAGTGAAAAACTTTTCTATAGCAAACTTTACCTTACTTAAGACAGAGGTGGTAAGTTTCACAGCCCCCACGCTAAAGGATAATAGAGTCCAAGAGGTAGGAACCTTTACAAATGCACTCTATGAGCACCTACAAGGATGCATGGATCATGCCATCCCTAGCAAAACTCACTCCTCTAAGAGAAGGAAACCAGTCTGGTGGACCCCTGCCATAAACAGGCTATACAGTAGGAGGAGGAAACTAGTTCAGAAAAAAAGCAAATCCCAAGAAGGAAAGACATCCCTGATCAGTATCAGTAAGAAACTAAGGTCCCTCATAAAATCCTCCAAGGCTAACTTTGAAAGAGAAATAGCCAAGGATTCGAAAGATAACCACAAAGCCTTCTTTAGCTATGTCAAGACTCTAAGTGGCAACTCGCAGATATGCTCTGAGCTAGTGCAATATATACTGAACCCACTGATATTGCCAACATCCTAGCAGATAGATTCAGTGCAAACTTCACCCCCCTCTCACCCCCAAAAGGGCCCACAACAATACCGGAAAACTGTAGTGTCCCAGAAATCACAGACACACAGGTGAAAACAGCCCTTTCAAAAGCCAAAAGCACAGCGTCAGTGGGGCCAGATGGTTGTCCCAGGCTGCGTCTTGCATGAACTACAGAACAAACTAACCCCCGCACCTAAACACACTGTTCAACCTCAGCCTCTCCACAGGCTATATGCCCAAAGAATGGCGCACAGCAACGGTTATTCCGCTCCATAAAAGAGAGGCCACAACTGACCCTAGTAACTATCACCCCATAAGCCTGACTAGCCTGGTCTGCAAGGCTATGGAGCTCATCATCATGGAACTCATTAACAAAGACAGTGGGAACCTCCAAACACTTGACCCGACCCAGTTCGGCTTTGTTAAGGGCAGATCATGCCTACTAAACCTGGTTGACTTCTTCGAGACAGTCACCAAGGCCATAGATGAGGGGAAGGTAGTTCACACAGCGTACCTTGACCTCACCAAGGCTTTTGACACCATTCCCCACTCGGGAATTATAGAAAAACTCACCAGCCTGAACATAAACTCCTGCGTGACAAGATGGGTTGCCAATTGGCTTACAGACAGCACTCGCACGGTAAGAATAGCAGGCTCCAGGTCCGACTCTAAACCAGTCACAAGTGGTGTCCCACAAGGCTCAGTCCTGGGACCCCTACTGTTCGGCATGTACTTCTCAGAAGTACAGGCAAACACAGGAGGACTATGGCTAACCAAGTTCACAGATGACTGCAAACTGGGAGCCATAATTGACTCTCCATCTGACACGGACATTCTCCAAAAGGGCCTTACTGAGATGGACACCTGGTGTCAAAGTCATGGTCTCAAGCTAAATGCCAAAAAATGCATAGTCATCCCGTTTGGGAAAAACAAAACACCCATGAATTACCACATAGGTGGCAGCCTCCTTAAGACAGAAGAGGTAATAAGAGACCTGGGGACCCAAGTAGATAGTAATCTCTCCTTTGACAATCATATTGCCAAAGTAGTTGGGAAATCCTTCTATGTAGCCCAAATAATTACTAAAGGGTTTGCATCTAGAAATAAAGAGGTTATAGTGCCCCTCTACTAATCACTCATCAGACCCATCATAGAGTACAATGCCCCGTTTGGGATGTACCTCACAAGACACTTCCAACAGCTGGAAAGACCACAAAAGTACTTCACCAAGAGGATTACTGGCCTCAAACATATGTCCTGTGCAGCCCGACTGGAAAAACTCCAGCTGTACTCAGTGGCATATTGCTTACTCAGCGGTGATCTCTGCCTGACTTACAAAGCCATGTCCAACTCAGAATTGATGGACATGCTCCACCTAAAGAAATCCAAGTCACTGCGAGCCACTCGTTCTAGTGAGCTAAACCTCACCACAACAATAAATAGAACATGCTGGAGGGATAGATTCCTGTCACAGAGACTCCCTATGCTTTGGAACAAAATTCGTAACTACATTAGGCAGAGCCCCTCAATAACACTCTTCAAGAGAAACCTTGAGGAGTGGATGGGTAACAGAAAATACAACCCTGGGATCACTTCATTGGCTCTTCTTGACAGAGGCTCAGTTAATTAATCAACACGGTGGTGAAAGCTGACACACACTGGCTAGGCTTATAAATGCCCGCGGGCAGATAGCTTAGTGCCTACCTATGATGATGATACTTCAGGAATTGCTTTATTTCAATTCCACTGAAAGACCACATTCTCCCAAATTTGGATGTTATTTTTTTATATTGATAGACTTACAGAGCCTCCCTCTGAATCTGCCTGCTTAATTATTTTGAAGTTTCTTTCTTGGAAAACAATTCTTTTTAGTATCTATTAGTTCTGCCATGAGGATGTCAGAGTTACCTGCTCTAATGCGTGCCAGTCCTTCCTCATTGTTTCACAGAGTATTGTTGTTAACTAATTCTTTATTCATGCCAAAGATTTTTGCAACCATTGTCTTAAATCAAGAGATTGTGTTACTTTCCTTTTATTTTCATTCCTCATACTGGGAAGAACTTACACAGCATGGGTTCTAGAAGATAGTGATCTTCATTTATCTGTAGGAAAAGGAGAGTCTAAGGAAGTTTAATTAGCTGTTTTCTCTTTCACACTTGGGCTTTGATTTTAGTGGGTAGACTGTTTTGAACTTCTATTATAGCTGTAGATATAATCTTAACAGGATCCATGAGGGCAAATTCTACCAAGAGTGCTACATGTTAGATGTTGGGTGCACATCCTTAAGAACTAAGGAGCTAACTTCATTGATCCAGATATGTGGTAGAAAGAAGTTTCCAAGAATTCAGTTGCAATGCTTACAGTTGCTTGCATATTTAAGGGAGAAAAGTAAGGGAGCATACAAGGCATCATGGTCTATGCTGGGGACCAAGGAGTGATAATAGAGGCAGTAGCAAATGAGGAGGTAGAAAAGGCACTACAGCACACACATTCAGACCCATGCAGCACACACTAGCCAGCATGCTGGGAAGTTACTAAGCTAGGTGCTGAGACTGAAACATTGGGAAGAGAAGCACCATTGAGCAGCACATGTTCTCAGCTGCTGTCAAGAGCAAGGCAGTATAAAACACAGAGTATTCAATGCATTGGGTAGGGTTGGACTAGGGGTGTATTGGTAGTTCAATAACGTAATCCCACTATATCAGTTCTACTGTGCTTGAAAGTAAATTTTTAGCAGTCTCAAAGGTTTTCTTCTCTGGGATAAACCTCAGTTTCTCAGGAGGTTTATTCTGGGATCCAGTGTTGTCTATTTAAGTCCAGTTCATTGTTTGGGTTGCCAGATCTGACAGGGTGCCTTCTTCCACAGCTTTTGTGACCTCCTCCCTTACCCATAATTCTCTCTTCCTGCCTAAAATAGCTCAGATTTTCTTTGCTACCTTTTCCGTCCAGATGTGTTATCTGAGAGCTCTGTTGTTTCTGTCACAGTACGTGACATTTTTTTGCTTAATTTCCGTCTCGACTCCTCCCTTTAGATAGAGTGCAGTGTGATTATAGCATATGATAACGTTAAGAGTATGTTTAGGTAGATTACAGGTAATGTTACATTTTTTTGTATTCCATGCTCTGAACTTTCTAGATACTTCTAGTATTTCTGTAGTAACTTAAGCTAACAGTAATATTTGTGTCAGTGTGTTGTTATAGGAGTTATTTAATAGGACAGTTTTTTTCTATTAGAAGGGGTTTAGAATACAGTATACATATACGTGTGTGTGTATATGTATATATATGTA